>NW_027473470.1:214391-255885 GCF_050947335.1 Megachile rotundata | reverse complement strand
ATAAGAGAAATAAGTATAGTGATTGTCGTTCTATCGATCATATAAGCATAATATGGCTAATAATATGAGTTAGATTGATAGCAATAAGAGTAATGAGTATAGTAATTGTCGTTCTATCGATCATATAAGCATAATATGGCTAATAATATGAGTTAGATTGATAATAATAAGAGAAATGAGTATAGTAATTGTCGTTCTATCGATCATATAAGCATAACATGGCTAATAATATGAGTTAGATTGATAATAATAAGAGTAAAAAGTATAGTAATTGTCGTTCTATCGATCATATCTGCATAATATGGTTAATAATATGAGGTGGATTGATAACAGTGAGTGTAATAAGTATAGTAATTGTCGTTCTATCGATCATATAAGCACAATATGGCTAATAATATGAGTTCCATTGATAATAATAAGAGTAATAAGTATAGTAATTGTCGTTCTATCGACCATATAAGCATAATATGGCTAATAATATGAGTTAGATTGATAACAGTGAGTGTAATAAGTATAGTAATTGTCGTTCTATCGATCATATAAGCACAATATGGCTAATAATATGAGTTCCATTGATAATAATAAGAGTAGTAAGTATAGTAATTGTCGTTCTGTCGATCATATAAGCATAATATGGCTAATAATATGAGTTAGATTGATAACAGTGAGTGTAATAAGTATAGTAATTGTCGTTCTATCGATCATATAGCATAATATGGCGAATAATATGAGTTAGATTGATAACAATAAGAGTAATGAGTATAGTAATTGTCGTTCTATCGATCATATAAGCATAATATGGCTAATAATATGAGTTAGATTGATAATAATAAGAGTAAAAAGTATAGTAATTGTCGTTCTATCGATCATATCTGCATAATATGGTTAATAATATGAGGTGGATTGATAACAGTGAGTGTAATAAGTATAGTAATTGTCGTTCTATCGATCATATAAGCACAATATGGCTAATAATATGAGTTCCATTGATAATAATAAGAGTAATAAGTATAGTAATTGTCGTTCTATCGATCATATAAGCATAATATGGCTAATAATATGAGTTAGATTGATAACAGTGAGTGTAATAAGTATAGTAATTGTCGTTCTATCGATCATATAAGCACAATATGGCTAATAATATGAGTTCCATTGATAATAATAAGAGTAGTAAGTATAGTAATTGTCGTTCTGTCGATCATATAAGCATAATATGGCTAATAATATGAGTTAGATTGATAACAGTGAGTGTAATAAGTATAGTAATTGTCGTTCTATCGAGCATATAGCATAATATGGCGAATAATATGAGTTAGATTGATAACAATAAGAGTAATGAGTATAGAAACTGTCGTTCTATCGATCATATAAGCATAATATGGCTAATAATATGAGTTAGATTGATAATAATAAGAGTAAAAAGTATAGTAATTGTCGTTCTATCGATCATATCTGCATAATATGGTTAATAATATGAGGTGGATTGATAACAGTGAGTGTAATAAGTATAGTAATTGTCGTTCTATCGATCATATAAGCACAATATGGCTAATAATATGAGTTCCATTGATAATAATAAGAGTAATAAGTATAGTAATTGTCGTTCTATCGATCATATAAGCACAATATGGCTAATAATATGAGTTCCCTTTATAATAATAAGAGTAATAAGTATAGTAATTGTCGTTCTATCGATCATATAAGCATAATATGGCTAATAATATGAGTTAGATTGATAACAGTGAGTGTAATAAGTATAGTAATTGTCGTTCTATCGATCATATAAGCATAATATGGCGAATAATATGAGTTAGATTGATAAAAATAAGAGTAATGAGTATAGTAATTGTAGTTCTATCGATCATATCTGCATAATATGATTAATAATATGAGTTAGATTGATAATAATAAGAATAATAAGTATAGTAATTATCATTCTACCGATCATATAAACATAATATGGCTAATAATATGAGTTAGATTGATAGCAGTGAGTGTAATAAGTATAGTAATTGTCGTTCTATCGATCATATAAGCATAATATGGCTAATAATATGAGTTAGATTGATAATAATGAGAGAAATAAGTATAGTAATTGTCGTTCTATCGATCATATAAGCATAATATGGCTAATAATATGAGTTAGATTGATAACAGTGAGTGTAATAAGTATAGTAATTGTCGTTCTATCGATCATATAAGCATAATATGGCTAATAATATGAGTTAGATTGATAACAATAAGAGTAATGAGTATAGTAATTGTCGTTCTATCGATCATATAAGCATAATATGGCTAATAATATGAGTTAGATTGATAATAATAAGAGTAAAAAGTATAGTAATTGTCGTTCTATCGATCATATAAGCACAATATGGCTAATAATATGAGTTCCATTGATAATAATATGAGTAATAAGTATAGTAATTGTCGTTCTATCGATCATATAAGCACAATATGGCTAATAATATGAGTTCCCTTTATAATAATAAGAGTAATAAGTATAGTAATTGTCGTTCTATCGATCATATAAGCATAATATGGCGAATAATATGAGTTAGATTGATAAAAATAAGAGTAATGAGTATAGTAATTGTAGTTCTATCGATCATATCTGCATAATATGATTAATAATATGAGTTAGATTGATAATAATAAGAATAATAAGTATAGTAATTATCATTCTACCGATCATATAAACATAATATGGCTAATAATATGAGTTAGATTGATAGCAGTGAGTGTAATAAGTATAGTAATTGTCGTTCTATCGATCATATAAGCATAATATGGCTAATAATATGAGTTAGATTGATAATAATAAGAGAAATAAGTATAGTAATTGACGTTCTATCGATCATATAAGCATAATATGGCTAATAATATGAGTTAGATTGATAATAATAAGAGTAATGAGTATAGTAATTGTCGTTCTATCGATCATATCTGCATAATATGGTTAATAATATGAGTTGGATTGATAACAGTGAGTGTAATAAGTATAGTAATTGTCGTTCTATCGATCATATAAGCATAATATGGCTAATAATATGAGTTAGATTGATAACAGTGAGTGTAATAAGTATAGTAATTGTCGTTCTATCGAGCATATAGCATAATATGGCGAATAATATGAGTTAGATTGATAACAATAAGAGTAATGAGTATAGAAACTGTCGTTCTATCGATCATATAAGCATAATATGGCTAATAATATGAGTTAGATTGATAATAATAAGAGTAAAAAGTATAGTAATTGTCGTTCTATCGATCATATCTGCATAATATGGTTAATAATATGAGGTGGATTGATAACAGTGAGTGTAATAAGTATAGTAATTGTCGTTCTATCGATCATATAAGCACAATATGGCTAATAATATGAGTTCCATTGATAATAATAAGAGTAATAAGTATAGTAATTGTCGTTCTATCGATCATATAAGCACAATATGGCTAATAATATGAGTTCCCTTTATAATAATAAGAGTAATAAGTATAGTAATTGTCGTTCTATCGATCATATAAGCATAATATGGCTAATAATATGAGTTAGATTGATAACAGTGAGTGTAATAAGTATAGTAATTGTCGTTCTATCGATCATATAAGCATAATATGGCGAATAATATGAGTTAGATTGATAAAAATAAGAGTAATGAGTATAGTAATTGTAGTTCTATCGATCATATCTGCATAATATGATTAATAATATGAGTTAGATTGATAATAATAAGAATAATAAGTATAGTAATTATCATTCTACCGATCATATAAACATAATATGGCTAATAATATGAGTTAGATTGATAGCAGTGAGTGTAATAAGTATAGTAATTGTCGTTCTATCGATCATATAAGCATAATATGGCTAATAATATGAGTTAGATTGATAATAATGAGAGAAATAAGTATAGTAATTGTCGTTCTATCGATCATATAAGCATAATATGGCTAATAATATGAGTTAGATTGATAACAGTGAGTGTAATAAGTATAGTAATTGTCGTTCTATCGATCATATAAGCATAATATGGCTAATAATATGAGTTAGATTGATAACAATAAGAGTAATGAGTATAGTAATTGTCGTTCTATCGATCATATAAGCATAATATGGCTAATAATATGAGTTAGATTGATAATAATAAGAGTAAAAAGTATAGTAATTGTCGTTCTATCGATCATATAAGCACAATATGGCTAATAATATGAGTTCCCTTTATAATAATAAGAGTAATAAGTATAGTAATTGTCGTTCTATCGATCATATAAGCATAATATGGCTAATAATATGAGTTAGATTGATAACAGTGAGTGTAATAAGTATAGTAATTGTCGTTCTATCGATCATATAAGCATAATATGGCGAATAATATGAGTTAGATTGATAAAAATAAGAGTAATGAGTATAGTAATTGTAGTTCTATCGATCATATCTGCATAATATGATTAATAATATGAGTTAGATTGATAATAATAAGAATAATAAGTATAGTAATTATCATTCTACCGATCATATAAACATAATATGGCTAATAATATGAGTTAGATTGATAGCAGTGAGTGTAATAAGTATAGTAATTGTCGTTCTATCGATCATATAAGCATAATATGGCTAATAATATGAGTTAGATTGATAATAATGAGAGAAATAAGTATAGTAATTGTCGTTCTATCGATCATATAAGCATAATATGGCTAATAATATGAGTTAGATTGATAACAGTGAGTGTAATAAGTATAGTAATTGTCGTTCTATCGATCATATAAGCATAATATGGCTAATAATATGAGTTAGATTGATAACAATAAGAGTAATGAGTATAGTAATTGTCGTTCTATCGATCATATAAGCATAATATGGCTAATAATATGAGTTAGATTGATAATAATAAGAGTAAAAAGTATAGTAATTGTCGTTCTATCGATCATATAAGCACAATATGGCTAATAATATGAGTTCCATTGATAATAATAAGAGTAATAAGTATAGTAATTGTCGTTCTATCGATCATATAAGCACAATATGGCTAATAATATGAGTTCCCTTTATAATAATAAGAGTAATAAGTATAGTAATTGTCGTTCTATCGATCATATAAGCATAATATGGCGAATAATATGAGTTAGATTGATAAAAATAAGAGTAATGAGTATAGTAATTGTAGTTCTATCGATCATATCTGCATAATATGATTAATAATATGAGTTAGATTGATAATAATAAGAATAATAAGTATAGTAATTATCATTCTACCGATCATATAAACATAATATGGCTAATAATATGAGTTAGATTGATAGCAGTGAGTGTAATAAGTATAGTAATTGTCGTTCTATCGATCATATAAGCATAATATGGCTAATAATATGAGTTAGATTGATAATAATAAGAGAAATAAGTATAGTAATTGACGTTCTATCGATCATATAAGCATAATATGGCTAATAATATGAGTTAGATTGATAATAATAAGAGTAATGAGTATAGTAATTGTCGTTCTATCGATCATATCTGCATAATATGGTTAATAATATGAGTTGGATTGATAACAGTGAGTGTAATAAGTATAGTAATTGTCGTTCTATCGATCATATAAGCATAATATGGCTAATAATATGAGTTAGATTGATAACAATAAGAGTAATGAGTATAGAAATTGTCGTTCTATCGATCATATAAGCATAATATGGCTAATAATATGAGTTAGATTGATAATAATAAGAGTAAAAAGTATAGTAATTGTCGTTCTATCGATCATATCTGCATAATATGGTTAATAATATGAGGTGGATTGATAACAGTGAGTGTAATAAGTATAGTAATTGTCGTTCTATCGATCATATAAGCACAATATGGCTAATAATATGAGTTCCATTGATAATAATAAGAGTAATAAGTATAGTAATTGTCGTTCTATCGATCATATAAGCACAATATGGCTAATAATATGAGTTCCATTGATAATAATAAGAGTAATAAGTATAGTAATTGTCGTTCTATCGATCATATAAGCATAATATGGCTAATAATATGAGTTAGATTGATAACAGTGAGTGTAATAAGTATAGTAATTGTCGTTCTATCGATCATATAAGCATAATATGGCTAATAATATGAGTTAGATTGATAATAATAAGAGAAATAAATATAGTGATTGTCGTTCTATCGATCATATAAGCATAACATGGCTAATAATATGAGTTAGATTGATAATAATAAGAGTAAAAAGTATAGTAATTGTCGTTCTATCGATCATATCTGCATAATATGGTTAATAATATGAGGTGGATTGATAACAGTGAGTGTAATAAGTATAGTAATTGTCGTTCTATCGATCATATAAGCACAATATGGCTAATAATATGAGTTCCATTGATAATAATAAGAGTAATAAGTATAGTAATTGTCGTTCTATCGATCATATAAGCATAATATGGCTAATAATATGAGTTAGATTGATAACAGTGAGTGTAATAAGTATAGTAATTGTCGTTCTATCGATCATATAAGCACAATATGGCTAATAATATGAGTTCCATTGATAATAATAAGAGTAGTAAGTATAGTAATTGTCGTTCTGTCGATCATATAAGCATAATATGGCTAATAATATGAGTTAGATTGATAACAGTGAGTGTAATAAGTATAGTAATTGTCGTTCTATCGATCATATAGCATAATATGGCGAATAATATGAGTTAGATTGATAAAAATAAGAGTAATGAGTATAGTAATTGTAGTTCTATCGATCATATCTGCATAATATGATTAATAATATGAGTTAGATTGATAATAATAAGAATAATAAGTATAGTAATTATCATTCTACCGATCATATAAACATAATATGGCTAATAATATGAGTTAGATTGATAGCAGTGAGTGTAATAAGTATAGTAATTGTCGTTCTATCGATCATATAAGCATAATATGGCTAATAATATGAGTTAGATTGATAATAATAAGAGAAATAAGTATAGTAATTGACGTTCTATCGATCATATAAGCATAATATGGCTAATAATATGAGTTAGATTGATAATAATAAGAGTAATGAGTATAGTAATTGTCGTTCTATCGATCATATCTGCATAATATGGTTAATAATATGAGTTGGATTGATAACAGTGAGTGTAATAAGTATAGTAATTGTCGTTCTATCGATCATATAAGCATAATATGGCTAATAATATGAGTTAGATTGATAACAATAAGAGTAATGAGTATAGAAATTGTCGTTCTATCGATCATATAAGCATAATATGGCTAATAATATGAGTTAGATTGATAATAATAAGAGTAAAAAGTATAGTAATTGTCGTTCTATCGATCATATCTGCATAATATGGTTAATAATATGAGGTGGATTGATAACAGTGAGTGTAATAAGTATAGTAATTGTCGTTCTATCGATCATATAAGCACAATATGGCTAATAATATGAGTTCCATTGATAATAATAAGAGTAATAAGTATAGTAATTGTCGTTCTATCGATCATATAAGCACAATATGGCTAATAATATGAGTTCCATTGATAATAATAAGAGTAATAAGTATAGTAATTGTCGTTCTATCGATCATATAAGCATAATATGGCTAATAATATGAGTTAGATTGATAACAGTGAGTGTAATAAGTATAGTAATTGTCGTTCTATCGATCATATAAGCATAATATGGCTAATAATATGAGTTAGATTGATAATAATAAGAGAAATAAGTATAGTGATTGTCGTTCTATCGATCATATAAGCATAATATGGCTAATAATATGAGTTAGATTGATAGCAATAAGAGTAATGAGTATAGTAATTGTCGTTCTATCGATCATATAAGCATAATATGGCTAATAATATGAGTTAGATTGATAATAATAAGAGAAATGAGTATAGTAATTGTCGTTCTATCGATCATATAAGCATAACATGGCTAATAATATGAGTTAGATTGATAATAATAAGAGTAAAAAGTATAGTAATTGTCGTTCTATCGATCATATCTGCATAATATGGTTAATAATATGAGGTGGATTGATAACAGTGAGTGTAATAAGTATAGTAATTGTCGTTCTATCGATCATATAAGCACAATATGGCTAATAATATGAGTTCCATTGATAATAATAAGAGTAATAAGTATAGTAATTGTCGTTCTATCGATCATATAAGCATAATATGGCTAATAATATGAGTTAGATTGATAACAGTGAGTGTAATAAGTATAGTAATTGTCGTTCTATCGATCATATAAGCACAATATGGCTAATAATATGAGTTCCATTGATAATAATAAGAGTAGTAAGTATAGTAATTGTCGTTCTGTCGATCATATAAGCATAATATGGCTAATAATATGAGTTAGATTGATAACAGTGAGTGTAATAAGTATAGTAATTGTCGTTCTATCGATCATATAGCATAATATGGCGAATAATATGAGTTAGATTGATAACAATAAGAGTAATGAGTATAGTAATTGTCGTTCTATCGATCATATAAGCATAATATGGCTAATAATATGAGTTAGATTGATAATAATAAGAGTAAAAAGTATAGTAATTGTCGTTCTATCGATCATATCTGCATAATATGGTTAATAATATGAGGTGGATTGATAACAGTGAGTGTAATAAGTATAGTAATTGTCGTTCTATCGATCATATAAGCACAATATGGCTAATAATATGAGTTCCATTGATAATAATAAGAGTAATAAGTATAGTAATTGTCGTTCTATCGATCATATAAGCATAATATGGCTAATAATATGAGTTAGATTGATAACAGTGAGTGTAATAAGTATAGTAATTGTCGTTCTATCGATCATATAAGCACAATATGGCTAATAATATGAGTTCCATTGATAATAATAAGAGTAGTAAGTATAGTAATTGTCGTTCTGTCGATCATATAAGCATAATATGGCTAATAATATGAGTTAGATTGATAACAGTGAGTGTAATAAGTATAGTAATTGTCGTTCTATCGAGCATATAGCATAATATGGCGAATAATATGAGTTAGATTGATAACAATAAGAGTAATGAGTATAGAAACTGTCGTTCTATCGATCATATAAGCATAATATGGCTAATAATATGAGTTAGATTGATAATAATAAGAGTAAAAAGTATAGTAATTGTCGTTCTATCGATCATATCTGCATAATATGGTTAATAATATGAGGTGGATTGATAACAGTGAGTGTAATAAGTATAGTAATTGTCGTTCTATCGATCATATAAGCACAATATGGCTAATAATATGAGTTCCATTGATAATAATAAGAGTAATAAGTATAGTAATTGTCGTTCTATCGATCATATAAGCACAATATGGCTAATAATATGAGTTCCCTTTATAATAATAAGAGTAATAAGTATAGTAATTGTCGTTCTATCGATCATATAAGCATAATATGGCTAATAATATGAGTTAGATTGATAACAGTGAGTGTAATAAGTATAGTAATTGTCGTTCTATCGATCATATAAGCATAATATGGCGAATAATATGAGTTAGATTGATAAAAATAAGAGTAATGAGTATAGTAATTGTAGTTCTATCGATCATATCTGCATAATATGATTAATAATATGAGTTAGATTGATAATAATAAGAATAATAAGTATAGTAATTATCATTCTACCGATCATATAAACATAATATGGCTAATAATATGAGTTAGATTGATAGCAGTGAGTGTAATAAGTATAGTAATTGTCGTTCTATCGATCATATAAGCATAATATGGCTAATAATATGAGTTAGATTGATAATAATGAGAGAAATAAGTATAGTAATTGTCGTTCTATCGATCATATAAGCATAATATGGCTAATAATATGAGTTAGATTGATAACAGTGAGTGTAATAAGTATAGTAATTGTCGTTCTATCGATCATATAAGCATAATATGGCTAATAATATGAGTTAGATTGATAACAATAAGAGTAATGAGTATAGTAATTGTCGTTCTATCGATCATATAAGCATAATATGGCTAATAATATGAGTTAGATTGATAATAATAAGAGTAAAAAGTATAGTAATTGTCGTTCTATCGATCATATAAGCACAATATGGCTAATAATATGAGTTCCATTGATAATAATAAGAGTAATAAGTATAGTAATTGTCGTTCTATCGATCATATAAGCACAATATGGCTAATAATATGAGTTCCCTTTATAATAATAAGAGTAATAAGTATAGTAATTGTCGTTCTATCGATCATATAAGCATAATATGGCGAATAATATGAGTTAGATTGATAAAAATAAGAGTAATGAGTATAGTAATTGTAGTTCTATCGATCATATCTGCATAATATGATTAATAATATGAGTTAGATTGATAATAATAAGAATAATAAGTATAGTAATTATCATTCTACCGATCATATAAACATAATATGGCTAATAATATGAGTTAGATTGATAGCAGTGAGTGTAATAAGTATAGTAATTGTCGTTCTATCGATCATATAAGCATAATATGGCTAATAATATGAGTTAGATTGATAATAATAAGAGAAATAAGTATAGTAATTGACGTTCTATCGATCATATAAGCATAATATGGCTAATAATATGAGTTAGATTGATAATAATAAGAGTAATGAGTATAGTAATTGTCGTTCTATCGATCATATCTGCATAATATGGTTAATAATATGAGTTGGATTGATAACAGTGAGTGTAATAAGTATAGTAATTGTCGTTCTATCGATCATATAAGCATAATATGGCTAATAATATGAGTTAGATTGATAACAATAAGAGTAATGAGTATAGAAATTGTCGTTCTATCGATCATATAAGCATAATATGGCTAATAATATGAGTTAGATTGATAATAATAAGAGTAAAAAGTATAGTAATTGTCGTTCTATCGATCATATCTGCATAATATGGTTAATAATATGAGGTGGATTGATAACAGTGAGTGTAATAAGTATAGTAATTGTCGTTCTATCGATCATATAAGCATAATATGGCTAATAATATGAGTTAGATTGATAACAATAAGAGTAATGAGTATAGTAATTGTCGTTCTATCGATCATATAAGCATAATATGGCTAATAATATGAGTTAGATTGATAATAATAAGAGTAAAAAGTATAGTAATTGTCGTTCTATCGATCATATAAGCACAATATGGCTAATAATATGAGTTCCATTGATAATAATAAGAGTAATAAGTATAGTAATTGTCGTTCTATCGATCATATAAGCACAATATGGCTAATAATATGAGTTCCCTTTATAATAATAAGAGTAATAAGTATAGTAATTGTCGTTCTATCGATCATATAAGCATAATATGGCGAATAATATGAGTTAGATTGATAAAAATAAGAGTAATGAGTATAGTAATTGTAGTTCTATCGATCATATCTGCATAATATGATTAATAATATGAGTTAGATTGATAATAATAAGAATAATAAGTATAGTAATTATCATTCTACCGATCATATAAACATAATATGGCTAATAATATGAGTTAGATTGATAGCAGTGAGTGTAATAAGTATAGTAATTGTCGTTCTATCGATCATATAAGCATAATATGGCTAATAATATGAGTTAGATTGATAATAATAAGAGAAATAAGTATAGTAATTGACGTTCTATCGATCATATAAGCATAATATGGCTAATAATATGAGTTAGATTGATAATAATAAGAGTAATGAGTATAGTAATTGTCGTTCTATCGATCATATCTGCATAATATGGTTAATAATATGAGTTGGATTGATAACAGTGAGTGTAATAAGTATAGTAATTGTCGTTCTATCGATCATATAAGCATAATATGGCTAATAATATGAGTTAGATTGATAACAATAAGAGTAATGAGTATAGAAATTGTCGTTCTATCGATCATATAAGCATAATATGGCTAATAATATGAGTTAGATTGATAATAATAAGAGTAAAAAGTATAGTAATTGTCGTTCTATCGATCATATCTGCATAATATGGTTAATAATATGAGGTGGATTGATAACAGTGAGTGTAATAAGTATAGTAATTGTCGTTCTATCGATCATATAAGCACAATATGGCTAATAATATGAGTTCCATTGATAATAATAAGAGTAATAAGTATAGTAATTGTCGTTCTATCGATCATATAAGCATAATATGGCTAATAATATGAGTTAGATTGATAACAGTGAGTGTAATAAGTATAGTAATTGTCGTTCTATCGATCATATAAGCACAATATGGCTAATAATATGAGTTCCATTGATAATAATAAGAGTAGTAAGTATAGTAATTGTCGTTCTGTCGATCATATAAGCATAATATGGCTAATAATATGAGTTAGATTGATAACAGTGAGTGTAATAAGTATAGTAATTGTCGTTCTATCGATCATATAGCATAATATGGCGAATAATATGAGTTAGATTGATAAAAATAAGAGTAATGAGTATAGTAATTGTAGTTCTATCGATCATATCTGCATAATATGATTAATAATATGAGTTAGATTGATAATAATAAGAATAATAAGTATAGTAATTATCATTCTACCGATCATATAAACATAATATGGCTAATAATATGAGTTAGATTGATAGCAGTGAGTGTAATAAGTATAGTAATTGCCGTTCTATCGATCATATAAGCATAATATGCCTAATAATATGAGTTAGATTGATAACAATAAGAGTAATGAGTATAGAAACTGTCGTTCTATCGATCATATAAGCATAATATGGCTAATAATATGAGTTAGATTGATAATAATAAGAGTAAAAAGTATAGTAATTGTCGTTCTATCGATCATATCTGCATAATATGGTTAATAATATGAGGTGGATTGATAACAGTGAGTGTAATAAGTATAGTAATTGTCGTTCTATCGATCATATAAGCACAATATGGCTAATAATATGAGTTCCATTGATAATAATAAGAGTAATAAGTATAGTAATTGTCGTTCTATCGATCATATAAGCACAATATGGCTAATAATATGAGTTCCCTTTATAATAATAAGAGTAATAAGTATAGTAATTGTCGTTCTATCGATCATATAAGCATAATATGGCTAATAATATGAGTTAGATTGATAACAGTGAGTGTAATAAGTATAGTAATTGTCGTTCTATCGATCATATAAGCATAATATGGCGAATAATATGAGTTAGATTGATAAAAATAAGAGTAATGAGTATAGTAATTGTAGTTCTATCGATCATATCTGCATAATATGATTAATAATATGAGTTAGATTGATAATAATAAGAATAATAAGTATAGTAATTATCATTCTACCGATCATATAAACATAATATGGCTAATAATATGAGTTAGATTGATAGCAGTGAGTGTAATAAGTATAGTAATTGTCGTTCTATCGATCATATAAGCATAATATTGCTAATAATATGAGTTAGATTGATAATAATAAGAGAAATAAGTATAGTAATTGTCGTTCTATCGATCATATAAGCATAATATGGCTAATAATATGAGTTAGATTGATAACAATAAGAGTAATGAGTATAGTAATTGTCGTTCTATCGATCATATCTGCATAATATGGTTAATAATATGAGTTGGATTGATAACAGTGAGTGTAATAAGTATAGTAATTGTCGTTCTATCGATCATATAAGCATAATATGGCTAATAATATGAGTTAGATTGATAACAATAAGAGTAATGAGTATAGAAATTGTCGTTCTATCGATCATATAAGCATAATATGGCTAATAATATGAGTTAGATTGATAATAATAAGAGTAAAAAGTATAGTAATTGTCGTTCTATCGATCATATCTGCATAATATGGTTAATAATCTGAGGTGGATTGATAACAGTGAGTGTAATAAGTATAGTAATTGTCGTTCTATCGATCATATAAGCACAATATGGCTAATAATATGAGTTCCATTGATAATAATAAGAGTAATAAGTATAGTAATTGTCGTTCTATCGATCATATAAGCATAATATGGCTAATAATATGAGTTCCATTGATAATAATAAGAGTAATAAGTATAGTAATTGTCGTTCTATCGATCATATCTGCATAATATGGTTAATAATATGAGTTGGATTGATAACAGTGAGTGTAATAAGTATAGTAATTGTCGTTCTATCGATCATATAAGCATAATATGGCTAATAATATGAGTTAGATTGATAATAATAAGAGAAATGAGTATAGTAATTGTCGTTCTATCGATCATATAAGCATAACATGGCTAATAATATGAGTTCCATTGATAATAATAAGAGTAATAAGTATAGTAATTGTCGTTCTATCGATCATATCTGCATAACATGGTTAATAATATGAGTTAGATTGATAATAGTGAGTGTAATAAGTATAGTAATTGTCGTTCTATCGATCATATAAGCACAATATGGCTAATAATATGAGTTAGATTGATAACAGTGAGTGTAATAAGTATAGTAATTGTCGTTCTATCGATCATATAAGCATAATATGGCGAATAATATGAGGTAGATTGATAAAAATAAGAGTAATGTGTATAGTAATTGTAGTTCTATCGATCATATCTGCATAATATGATTAACAATATGAGTTAGATTGATAATAACAAGAGTAATGAGTATAGTAATTGTCGTTCTATCGATCATATCTGCATAATATGGTTAATAATATGAGTTGGATTGATAACAGTGAGTGTAATAAGTATAGTAATTGTCGTTCTATCGATCATATAAGCATAATATGGCTAATAATATAAGTTAGATTGATAACAATAAGAGTAATGAGTATAGAAATTGTCGTTCTATCGATCATATAAGCATAATATGGCTAATAATATGAGTTAGATTGATAATAATAAGAGTAAAAAGTATAGTAATTGTCGTTCTATCGATCATATCTGCATAATATGGTGAATAATATGAGGTGGATTGATAACAGTGAGTGTAATAAGTATAGTAATTGTCGTTCTATCGATCATATAAGCACAATATGGCTAATAATATGAGTTCCATTCATAATAATAAGAGAAATAAGTATAGTAATTGTCGTCCTATCGATCATATAAGCACAATATGGCTAATAATATGAGTTCCATTGATAATAATAAGAGTAATAAGTATAGTAATTGTCGTTCTATCGATCATATAAGCATAATATGGCTAATAATATGAGTTAGATTGATAACAGTGAGTGTAATAAGTATAGTAATTGTCGTTCTATCGATCATATAAGCATAATATGGCTAATAATATGAGTTAGATTGATAATAATAAGAGAAATAAGTATAGTGATTGTCGTTCTATCGATCATATAAGCATAATATGGCTAATAATATGAGTTAGATTGATAGCAATAAGAGTAATGAGTATAGTAATTGTCGTTCTATCGATCATATAAGCATAATATGGCTAATAATATGAGTTAGATTGATAATAATAAGAGAAATGAGTATAGTAATTGTCGTTCTATCGATCATATAAGCATAACATGGCTAATAATATGAGTTCCATTGATAATAATAAGAGTAATAAGTATAGTAATTGTCGTTCTATCGATCATATCTGCATAACATGGTTAATAATATGAGTTAGATTGATAATAATAAGCGTAATGAGTATAGTAATTGTCGTTCTATCGATCATATCTGCATAATATGGTTAATAATATGAGTTGGATTGATAACAGTGAGTGTAATAAGTATAGTAATTGTCGTTCTATCGATCATATAAGCATAATATGGCTAATAATATGAGTTAGATTGATAATAATAAGAGAAATAAGTATAGTAATTGTCGTTCTATCGATCATATAAGCATAATATGGCTAATAATATGAGTTAGATTGGTAATAATAAGAGTAATGAGTATAGTAATTGTCGTTCTATCGATCATATAAGCATAACATGGCTAATAATATGAGTTCCATTGATAATAATAAGAGTAATAAGTATAGTAATTGTCGTTCTATCGATCATATCTGCATAACATGGTTAATAATATGACTTAGATTGATAATAGTGAGTGTAGTAAGTATAGTAATTGTCGTTCTATCGATCATATAAGCATAATATGGCTAATAATATGAGTTAGATTGATAACAGTGAGTGTAATAAGTATAGTAATTGTCGTTCTATCGATCATATAAGCATAATATGGCGAATAATATGAGGTAGATTGATAAAAATAAGAGTAATGTGTATAGTAATTGTAGTTCTATCGATCATATCTGCATAATATGTTTAACAATATGAGTTAGATTGATAATAATAAGAGTAATGAGTATAGTAATTGTCGTTCTATCGATCATATCTGCATAATATGGTTAATAATATGAGTTGGATTGATAACAGTGAGTGTAATAAGTATAGTAATTGTCGTTCTATCGATCATATAAGCATAATATGGCTAATAATATGAGTTAGATTGATAACAATAAGAGTAATGAGTATAGAAATTGTCGTTCTATCGATCATATAAGCATAATATGGCTAATAATATGAGTTAGATTGATAATAATAAGAGTAAAAAGTATAGTAATTGTCGTTCTATCGATCATATCTGCATAATATGGTTAATAATATGAGGTGGATTGATAACAGTGAGTGTAATAAGTATAGTAATTGTCGTTCTATCGATCATACAAGCACAATATGGCTAATAATATGAGTTCCATTGATAATAATAAGAGTAATAAGTATAGTAATTGTCGTTCTATCGATCATATAAGCACAATATGGCTAATAATATGAGTTCCCTTTATAATAATAAGAGTAATAAGTATAGTAATTGTCGTTCTATCGATCATATAAGCATAATATGGCTAATAATATGAGTTAGATTGATAACAGTGAGTGTAATAAGTATAGTAATTGTCGTTCTATCGATCATATAAGCATAATATGGCGAATAATATGAGTTAGATTGATAAAAATAAGAGTAATGAGTATAGAAATTGTCGTTCTATCGATCATATAAGCATAATATGGCTAATAATATGAGTTAGATTGACTATAATAAGAGTAAAAAGTATAGTAATTGTCGATCTATCGATCATATCTGCATAATATGGTTAATAATATGAGGTGGATTGATAACAGTGAGTGTAATAAGTATAGTAATTGTCGTTCTATCGATCATATAAGCACAATATGGCTAATAATATGAGTTCCATTGATAATAATAAGAGTAATAAGTATAGTAATTGTCGTTCTATCGATCATATAAGCATAATATGGCTAATAATATGAGTTAGATTGATAACAGTGAGTGTAATAAGTATAGTAATTGTCGTTCTATCGATCATATAAGCATAATATGGCGAATAATATGAGTTAGATTGATAAAAATAAGAGTAATGAGTATAGTAATTGTAGTTCTATCGATCATATCTGCATAATATGATTAATAATATGAGTTAGACTGATAATAATAAGAATAATAAGTATAGTAATTATCATTCTACCGATCATATAAACATAATATGGCTAATAATATGAGTTAGATTGATAGCAGTGAGTGTAATAAGTATAGTAATTGTCGTTCTATCGATCATATAAGCATAATATGGCTAATAATAAGAGTTAGATTGATAATAATAAGAGAAATAAGTATAGTAATTGTCGTTCTATCGATCATATAAGCATAATATGGCTAATAATATGAGTTAGATTGATAATAATAAGAGTAATGAGTATAGTAATTGTCGTTCTATCGATCATATAAGCATAACATGGCTAATAATATGAGTTCCATTGATAATAATAAGAGTAATAAGTATAGTAATTGTCGTTCTATCGATCATATCTGCATAACATGGTTAATAATATGAGTTAGATTGATAATAGGGAGTGTAATAAGTATAGTAATTGTCGTACTATCGATCATATAAGCATAATATGGCTAATAATATGAGTTAGATTGATAATAATAAGAGTAATGAGTATAGTAATTGTCGTTCTATCGATCATATCTGCATAATATGGTTAATAATATGAGTTGGATCGATAACAGTGAGTGTAATAAGTATAGTAATTGTCGTTCTATCGATCATATAAGCGTAATATGGATAATAATATGAGTTAGATTGATAATAATAAGAGTAATGAGTATAGTAACTTTCGTTCTATCGATCATATAACCATAATATGGCTAATAATATGAGTTAGATTGATAATAATAAGAGTAATGAGTATAGTAATTGTCGCCCAACGATCATATAAGCATAACATGGTTAATAATCTCAGTTAGATTGATAATAGTGAGTGTAATAACTATAGTAATTGTCGTTCTATCGGTCATATAACTATAATATGGCTAATAATATGAGTTAGATTGATAATAGTGAGTGTAATAAGTATAGTAATTGTCGTTCTATCGATCATATAAGCATAATATGGCTAATAATATGAGTTCCATTGATAATAATAAGAGTAATAGGTATAGTAATTGTCGTTCTATCGATCATATAAGCACAATATGGCTAATAATATGAGTTCCATTGATAATAATAAGAGTAATAAGTATAGTAATTGTCGTTCTATCGATCATATAAGCATAATATGGCTAATAATATGAGTTAGATTGATAACAGTGAGTGTAATAAGTATAGTAATTGTCGTTCTATCGATCATATAAGCATAATATGGCTAATAATATGAGTTAGATTGATAATAATAAGAGAAATAAGTATAGTGATTGTCGTTCTATCGATCATATAAGCATAATATGGCTAATAATATGAGTTAGATTGATAACAATAAGAGTAATGAGTATAGTAATTGTCGTTCTATCGATCATATAAGCATAATATGGCTAATAATATGAGTTAGATTGATAATAATAAGAGTAAAAAGTATAGTAATTGTCGTTCTATCGATCATATCTGCATAATATGGTTAATAATATGAGGTGGATTGATAACAGTGAGTGTAATAAGTATAGTAATTGTCGTTCTATCGATCATATAAGCACAATATGGCTAATAATATGAGTTCCCTTTATAATAATAAGAGTAATAAGTATAGTAATTGTCGTTCTATCGATCATATAAGCATAATATGGCTAATAATATGAGTTAGATTGATAACAGTGAGTGTAATAAGTATAGTAATTGTCGTTCTATCGATCATATAAGCATAATATGGCGAATAATATGAGTTAGATTGATAAAAATAAGAGTAATGAGTATAGTAATTGTAGTTCTATCGATCATATCTGCATAATATGGCTAATAATATGAGTTAGATTGGTAATAATAAGAGTAATGAGTATAGTAATTGTCGTTCTATCGATCATATAAGCATAACATGGCTAATAATATGAGTTCCATTGATAATAATAAGAGTAATAAGTATAGTAATTGTCGTTCTATCGATCATATCTGCATAACATGGTTAATAATATGACTTAGATTGATAATAGTGAGTGTAGTAAGTATAGTAATTGTCGTTCTATCGATCATATAAGCATAATATGGCTAATAATATGAGTTAGATTGATAACAGTGAGTGTAATAAGTATAGTAATTGTCGTTCTATCGATCATATAAGCATAATATGGCGAATAATATGAGGTAGATTGATAAAAATAAGAGTAATGTGTATAGTAATTGTAGTTCTATCGATCATATCTGCATAATATGATTAACAATATGAGTTAGATTGATAATAATAAGAGTAATGAGTATAGTAATTGTCGTTCTATCGATCATATCTGCATAATATGGTTAATAATATGAGTTGGATTGATAACAGTGAGTGTAATAAGTATAGTAATTGTCGTTCTATCGATCATATATGCATAATATGGCTAATAATATGAGTTAGATTGATAACAATAAGAGTAATGAGTATAGAAATTGTCGTTCTATCGATCATATAAGCATAATATGGCTAATAATATGAGTTAGATTGATAATAATAAGAGTAAAAAGTATAGTAATTGTCGTTCTATCGATCATATCTGCATAATATGGTTAATAATATGAGGTGGATTGATAACAGTGAGTGTAATAAGTATAGTAATTGTCGTTCTATCGATCATATAAGCACAATATGGCTAATAATATGAGTTCCATTGATAATAATAAGAGTAATAAGTATAGTAATTATCATTCTACCGATCATATAAACATAATATGGCTAATAATATGAGTTAGATTGATAGCAGTGAGTGTAATAAGTATAGTAATTGTCGTTCTATCGATCATATAAGCATAATATGGCTAATAATAAGAGTTAGATTGATAATAATAAGAGAAATAAGTATAGTAATTGTCGTTCTATCGATCATATAAGCATAATATGGCTAATAATATGAGTTAGATTGATAATAATAAGAGTAATGAGTATAGTAATTGTCGTTCTATCGATCATATAAGCATAACATGGCTAATAATATGAGTTCCATTGATAATAATAAGAGTAATAAGTATAGTAATTGTCGTTCTATCGATCATATCTGCATAACATGGTTAATAATATGAGTTAGATTGATAATAGGGAGTGTAATAAGTATAGTAATTGTCGTACTATCGATCATATAAGCATAATATGGCTAATAATATGAGTTAGATTGATAATAATAAGAGTAATGAGTATAGTAATTGTCGTTCTATCGATCATATCTGCATAATATGGTTAATAATATGAGTTGGATCGATAACAGTGAGTGTAATAAGTATAGTAATTGTCGTTCTATCGATCATATAAGCGTAATATGGATAATAATATGAGTTAGATTGATAATAATAAGAGTAATGAGTATAGTAACTTTCGTTCTATCGATCATATAACCATAATATGGCTAATAATATGAGTTAGATTGATAATAATAAGAGTAATGAGTATAGTAATTGTCGCCCAACGATCATATAAGCATAACATGGTTAATAATCTCAGTTAGATTGATAATAGTGAGTGTAATAACTATAGTAATTGTCGTTCTATCGGTCATATAACTATAATATGGCTAATAATATGAGTTAGATTGATAATAGTGAGTGTAATAAGTATAGTAATTGTCGTTCTATCGATCATATAAGCATAATATGGCTAATAATATGAGTTCCATTGATAATAATAAGAGTAATAGGTATAGTAATTGTCGTTCTATCGATCATATAAGCACAATATGGCTAATAATATGAGTTCCATTGATAATAATAAGAGTAATAAGTATAGTAATTGTCGTTCTATCGATCATATAAGCATAATATGGCTAATAATATGAGTTAGATTGATAACAGTGAGTGTAATAAGTATAGTAATTGTCGTTCTATCGATCATATAAGCATAATATGGCTAATAATATGAGTTAGATTGATAATAATAAGAGAAATAAGTATAGTGATTGTCGTTCTATCGATCATATAAGCATAATATGGCTAATAATATGAGTTAGATTGATAACAATAAGAGTAATGAGTATAGTAATTGTCGTTCTATCGATCATATAAGCATAATATGGCTAATAATATGAGTTAGATTGATAATAATAAGAGTAAAAAGTATAGTAATTGTCGTTCTATCGATCATATCTGCATAATATGGTTAATAATATGAGGTGGATTGATAACAGTGAGTGTAATAAGTATAGTAATTGTCGTTCTATCGATCATATAAGCACAATATGGCTAATAATATGAGTTCCCTTTATAATAATAAGAGTAATAAGTATAGTAATTGTCGTTCTATCGATCATATAAGCATAATATGGCTAATAATATGAGTTAGATTGATAACAGTGAGTGTAATAAGTATAGTAATTGTCGTTCTATCGATCATATAAGCATAATATGGCGAATAATATGAGTTAGATTGATAAAAATAAGAGTAATGAGTATAGTAATTGTAGTTCTATCGATCATATCTGCATAATATGGCTAATAATATGAGTTAGATTGGTAATAATAAGAGTAATGAGTATAGTAATTGTCGTTCTATCGATCATATAAGCATAACATGGCTAATAATATGAGTTCCATTGATAATAATAAGAGTAATAAGTATAGTAATTGTCGTTCTATCGATCATATCTGCATAACATGGTTAATAATATGACTTAGATTGATAATAGTGAGTGTAGTAAGTATAGTAATTGTCGTTCTATCGATCATATAAGCATAATATGGCTAATAATATGAGTTAGATTGATAACAGTGAGTGTAATAAGTATAGTAATTGTCGTTCTATCGATCATATAAGCATAATATGGCGAATAATATGAGGTAGATTGATAAAAATAAGAGTAATGTGTATAGTAATTGTAGTTCTATCGATCATATCTGCATAATATGATTAACAATATGAGTTAGATTGATAATAATAAGAGTAATGAGTATAGTAATTGTCGTTCTATCGATCATATCTGCATAATATGGTTAATAATATGAGTTGGATTGATAACAGTGAGTGTAATAAGTATAGTAATTGTCGTTCTATCGATCATATATGCATAATATGGCTAATAATATGAGTTAGATTGATAACAATAAGAGTAATGAGTATAGAAATTGTCGTTCTATCGATCATATAAGCATAATATGGCTAATAATATGAGTTAGATTGATAATAATAAGAGTAAAAAGTATAGTAATTGTCGTTCTATCGATCATATCTGCATAATATGGTTAATAATATGAGGTGGATTGATAACAGTGAGTGTAATAAGTATAGTAATTGTCGTTCTATCGATCATATAAGCACAATATGGCTAATAATATGAGTTCCATTGATAATAATAAGAGTAATAAGTATAGTAATTGTCGTTCTATCGATCATATAAGCACAATATGGCTAATAATATGAGTTCCCTTTATAATAATAAGAGTAATAAGTATAGTAATTGTCGTTCTATCGATCATATAAGCATAATATGGCTAATAATATGAGTTAGATTGATAACAGTGAGTGTAATAAGTATAGTAATTGTCGTTCTATCGATCATATAAGCATAATATGGCGAATAATATGAGTTAGATTGATAAAAATAAGAGTAATGAGTATAGTAATTGTAGTTCTATCGATCATATCTGCATAATATGATTAATAATATGAGTTAGATTGATAATAATAAGAATAATAAGTATAGTAATTATCATTCTACCGATCATATAAACATAATATGGCTAATAATATGAGTTAGATTGATAGCAGTGAGTGTAATAAGTATAGTAATTGTCGTTCTATCGATCATATAAGCATAATATGGCTAATAATATGAGTTAGATTGATAATAATAAGAGAAATAAGTATAGTAATTGTCGTTCTATCGATCATATAAGCATAATATGGCTAATAATATGAGTTAGATTGATAATAATAAGAGTAATGAGTATAGTAATTGTCGTTCTATCGATCATATAAGCATAACATGGCTAATAATATGAGTTCCATTGATAATAATAAGAGTAATAAGTATAGTAATTGTCGTTCTATCGATCATATCTGCATAACATGGTTAATAATATGACTTAGATTGATAATAGTGAGTGTAGTAAGTATAGTAATTGTCGTTCTATCGATCATATAAGCATAATATGGCTAATAATATGAGTTAGATTGATAACAGTGAGTGTAATAAGTATAGTAATTGTCGTTCTATCGATCATATAAGCATAATATGGCGAATAATATGAGGTAGATTGATAATAATAAGAGAAATAAGTATAGTAATTGTCGTTCTATCGATCATATAAGCATAATATGGCTAATAATATGAGTTAGATTGATAATAATAAGAGTAATGAGTATAGTAATTGTCGTTCTATCGATCATATAAGCATAACATGGCTAGTAATATGAGTTCCATTGATAATAATAAGAGTAATAAGTATAGTAATTGTCGTTCTATCGATCATATCTGCATAACATGGTTAATAATATGACTTAGATTGATAATAGTGAGTGTAGTAAGTATAGTAATTGTCGTTCTATCGATCATATAAGCATAATATGGCTAATAATATGAGTTAGATTGATAACAGTGAGTGTAATAAGTATAGTAATTGTCGTTCTATCGATCATATAAGCATAATATGGCGAATAATATGAGGTAGATTGATAAAAATAAGAGTAATGTGTATAGTAATTGTAGTTCTATCGATCATATCTGCATAATATGATTAACAATATGAGTTAGATTGATAATAATAAGAGTAATGAGTATAGTAATTGTCGTTCTATCGATCATATCTGCATAATATGGTTAATAGTATGAGTTGGATTGATAACAGTGAGTGTAATAAGTATAGTAATTGTCGTTCTATCGATCATATAAGCATAATATGGCTAATAATATGAGTTAGATTGATAACAATAAGAGTAATGAGTATAGAAATTGTCGTTCTATCGATCATATAAGCATAATATGGCTAATAATATGAGTTAGATTGATAATAATAAGAGTAAAAAGTATAGTAATTGTCGTTCTATCGATCATATCTGCATAATATGGTGAATAATATGAGGTGGATTGATAACAGTGAGTGTAATAAGTATAGTAATTGTCGTTCTATCGATCATATAAGCACAATATGGCTAATAATATGAGTTCCATTCATAATAATAATAGTAATGAGTATAGTAATTGTCGTTCTATCGATCATATAAGCACAATATGGCTAATAATATGAGTTCCATTGATAATAATAAGAGTAATAAGTATAGTAATTGTCGTTCTATCGATCATATAAGCATAATATGGCTAATAATATGAGTTAGATTGATAACAGTGAGTGTAATAAGTATAGTAATTGTCGTTCTATCGATCATATAAGCATAATATGGCTAATAATATGAGTTAGATTGATAATAATAAGAGAAATAAGTATAGTGATTGTCGTTCTATCGATCATATAAGCATAATATGGCTAATAATATGAGTTAGATTGATAACAATAAGAGTAATGAGTATAGTAATTGTCGTTCTATCGATCATATAAGCATAATATGGCTAATAATATGAGTTAGATTGATAATAATAAGAGTAAAAAGTATAGTAATTGTCGTTCTATCGATCATATCTGCATAATATGGTTAATAATATGAGGTGGATTGATAACAGTGAGTGTAATAAGTATAGTAATTGTCGTTCTATCGATCATATAAGCACAATATGGCTAATAATATGAGTTCCCTTTATAATAATAAGAGTAATAAGTATAGTAATTGTCGTTCTATCGATCATATAAGCATAATATGGCTAATAATATGAGTTAGATTGATAACAGTGAGTGTAATAAGTATAGTAATTGTCGTTCTATCGATCATATAAGCATAATATGGCGAATAATATGAGTTAGATTGATAAAAATAAGAGTAATGAGTATAGTAATTGTAGTTCTATCGATCATATCTGCATAATATGGCTAATAATATGAGTTAGATTGGTAATAATAAGAGTAATGAGTATAGTAATTGTCGTTCTATCGATCATATAAGCATAACATGGCTAATAATATGAGTTCCATTGATAATAATAAGAGTAATAAGTATAGTAATTGTCGTTCTATCGATCATATCTGCATAACATGGTTAATAATATGACTTAGATTGATAATAGTGAGTGTAGTAAGTATAGTAATTGTCGTTCTATCGATCATATAAGCATAATATGGCTAATAATATGAGTTAGATTGATAACAGTGAGTGTAATAAGTATAGTAATTGTCGTTCTATCGATCATATAAGCATAATATGGCTAATAATATGAGTTAGATTGATAATAATAAGAGAAATAAGTATAGTGATTGTCGTTCTATCGATCATATAAGCATAATATGGCTAATAATATGAGTTAGATTGATAGCAATAAGAGTAATGAGTATAGTAATTGTCGTTCTATCGATCATATAAGCATAATATGGCTAATAATATGAGTTAGATTGATAATAATAAGAGTAATGAGTATAGTAATTGTCGTTCTATCGATCATATAAGCATAACATGGCTAATAATATGAGTTCCATTGATAATAATAAGAGTAATAAGTATAGTAATTGTCGTTCTATCGATCATATCTGCATAACATGGTTAATAATATGACTTAGATTGATAATAGTGAGTGTAGTAAGTATAGTAATTGTCGTTCTATCGATCATATAAGCATAATATGGCTAATAATATGAGTTAGATTGATAACAGTGAGTGTAATGAGTATAGTAATTGTCGTTCTATCGATCATATAAGCATAACATGGCTAATAATATGAGTTCCATTGATAATAATAAGAGTAATAAGTATAGTAATTGTCGTTCTATCGATCATATCTGCATAACATGGTTAATAATATGACTTAGATTGATAATAGTGAGTGTAGTAAGTATAGTAATTGTCGTTCTATCGATCATATAAGCATAATATGGCTAATAATATGAGTTAGATTGATAACAGTGAGTGTAATAAGTATAGTAATTGTCGTTCTATCGATCATATAAGCATAATATGGCGAATAATATGAGGTAGATTGATAAAAATAAGAGTAATGTGTATAGTAATTGTAGTTCTATCGATCATATCTGCATAATATGATTAACAATATGAGTTAGATTGATAATAATAAGAGTAATGAGTATAGTAATTGTCGTTCTATCGATCATATCTGCATAATATGGTTAATAATATGAGTTGGATTGATAACAGTGAGTGTAATAAGTATAGTGATTGTCGTTCTATCGATCATATAAGCATAATATGGCTAATAATATGAGTTAGATTGATAATAATAAGAGTAATGAGTATAGAAATTGTCGTTCTATCGATCATATTAGCATAATATGGCTAATAATATGAGTTAGATTGATAATAATAAGAGTGAAAAGTATAGTAATTGTCGTTCTATCGATCATATCTGCATAATATGGTTAATAATATGAGGTGGATTGATAACAGTGAGTGTAATAAGTATAGTAATTGTCGTTCTATCGATCATATAAGCACAATATGGCTAATAATATGAGTTCCATTGATAATAATAAGAGTAATAAGTATAGTAATTGTCGTTCTATCGATCATATAAGCACAATATGGCTAATAATATGAGTTCCCTTTATAATAATAAGAGTAATAAGTATAGTAATTGTCGTTCTATCGATCATATAAGCATAATATAGCTAATAATATGAGTTAGATTGATAACAGTGAGTGTAATAAGTATAGTAATTGTCGTTCTATCGATCATATAAGCATAATATGGCGAATAATATGAGTTAGATTGATAAAAATAAGAGTAATGAGTATAGTAATTGTAGTTCTATCGATCATATCTGCATAATATGGCTAATAATATGAGTTAGATTGATAATAATAAGAGTAAAAAGTATAGTAATTGTCGTTCTATCGATCATATCTGCATAATATGGTGAATAATATGAGGTGGATTGATAACAGTGAGTGTAATAAGTATAGTAATTGTCGTTCTATCGATCATATAAGCACAATATGGCTAATAATATGAGTTCCATTCATAATAATAAGAGTAATAAGTATAGTAATTGTCGTTCTATCGATCATATAAGCATAATATGGCTAATAATATGAGTTAGATTGATAATAATAAGAGTAAAAAGTATAGTAATTGTCGTTCTATCGATCATATCTGCATAATATGGTTAATAATATGAGGTGGATTGATAACAGTGAGTGTAATAAGTATAGTAATTGTCGTTCTATCGATCATATAAGCACAATATGGCTAATAATATGAGTTCCGTTGATAATAATAAGAGTAATAAGTATAGTAATTGTCGTTCTATCGATCATATAAGCACAATATGGCTAATAATATGAGTTCCCTTTATAATAATAAGAGTAATAAGTATAGTAATTGTCGTTCTATCGATCATATAAGCATAATATGGCTAATAATATGAGTTAGATTGATAACAGTGAGTGTAATAAGTATAGTAATTGTCGTTCTATCGATCACATAAGCATAATATGGCGAATAATATGAGTTAGATTGATAAAAATAAGAGTAATGAGTATAGTAATTGTAGTTCTATCGATCATATCTGCATAATATGGCTAATAATATGAGTTAGATTGATAATAATAAGAGTAAAAAGTATAGTAATTGTCGTTCTATCGATCATATAAGCATAATATGGCTAATAATATGAGTTAGATTGATAACAATAAGAGTAATGAGTATAGAAATTGTCGTTCTATCGATCATATAAGCATAATATGGCTAATAATATGAGTTAGATTGATAATAATAAGAGTAAAAAGTATAGTAATTGTCGTTCTATCGATCATATCTGCATAATATGGTTAATAATATGAGGTGGATTGATAACAGTGAGTGTAATAAGTATAGTAATTGTCGTTCTATCGATCATATAAGCACAATATGGCTAATAATATGAGTTCCCTTTATAATAATAAGAGTAATAAGTATAGTAATTGTCGTTCTATCGATCATATAAGCATAATATGGCTAATAATATGAGTTAGATTGATAACAGTGAGTGTAATAAGTATAGTAATTGTCGTTCTATCGATCATATAAGCATAACATGGCGAATAATATGAGTTAGATTGATAAAAATAAGAGTAATGAGTATAGTAATTGTAGTTCTATCGATCATATCTGCATAATATGGCTAATAATATGAGTTAGATTGATAATAATAAGAGTAAAAAGTATAGTAATTGTCGTTCTATCGATCATATCTGCATAATATGGTGAATAATATGAGGTGGATTAATAACAGTGAGTGTAATAAGTATAGTAATTGTCGTTCTATCGATCATATAAGCACAATATGGCTAATAATATGAGTTCCATTCATAATAATAAGAGTAATAAGTATAGTAATTGTCGTTCTATCGATCATATAAGCACAATATGGCTAATAATATGAGTTCCATTGATAATAATAAGAGTAATAAGTATAGTAATTGTCGTTCTATCGATCATATAAGCATAATATGGCTAATAATATGAGTTAGATTGATAACAGTGAGTGTAATAAGTATAGTAATTGTCGTTCTATCGATCATATAAGCATAATATGGCTAATAATATGAGTTAGATTGATAATAATAAGAGAAATAAGTATAGTGATTGTCGTTCTATCGATCATATAAGCATAATATGGCTAATAATATGAGTTAGATTGATAGCAATAAGAGTAATGAGTATAGTAATTGTCGTTCTATCGATCATATAAGCATAATATGGCTAATAATATGAGTTAGATTGATAATAATAAGAGAAATGAGTATAGTAATTGTCGTTCTATCGATCATATAAGCATAACATGGCTAATAATATGAGTTCCATTGATAATAATAAGAGTAATAAGTATAGTAATTGTCGTTCTATCGATCATATCTGCATAACATGGTTAATAATATGAGTTAGATTGATAATAATAAGCGTAATGAGTATAGTAATTGTCGTTCTATCGATCATATCTGCATAATATGGTTAATAATATGAGTTGGATTGATAACAGTGAGTGTAATAAGTATAGTAATTGTCGTTCTATCGATCATATAAGCATAATATGGCTAATAATATGAGTTAGATTGATAATAATAAGAGTAATGAGTATAGAAATTGTCGTTCTATCGATCATATAAGCATAATATGGCTAATAATATGAGTCAGATTGACTATAATAAGAGTAAAAAGTATAGTAATTGTCGTTCTATCGATCATATCTGCATAATATGGTTAATAATATGAGGTGGATTGATAACAGTGAGTGTAATAAGTATAGTAATTGTCGTTCTATCGATCATATAAGCACAATATGGCTAATAATATGAGTTCCATTGATAATAATAAGAGTAATAAGTATAGTAATTGTCGTTCTATCGATCATATAAGCATAATATGGCTAATAATATGAGTTAGATTGATAACAGTGAGTGTAATAAGTATAGTAATTGTCGTTCTATCGATCATATAAGCATAATATGGCGAATAATATGAGTTAGATTGATAAAAATAAGAGTAATGAGTATAGTAATTGTAGTTCTATCGATCATATCTGCATAATATGATTAATAATATGAGTTAGACTGATAATAATAAGAATAATAAGTATAGTAATTATCATTCTACCGATCATATAAACATAATATGGCTAATAATATGAGTTAGATTGATAGCAGTGAGTGTAATAAGTATAGTAATTGTCGTTCTATCGATCATATAAGCATAATATGGCTAATAATATGAGTTAGATTGATAATAATAAGAGAAATAAGTATAGTAATTGTCGTTCTATCGATCATATAAGCATAATATGGCTAATAATATGAGTTAGATTGATAATAATAAGAGTAATGAGTATAGTAATTGTCGTTCTATCGATCATATAAGCATAACATGGCTAATAATATGAGTTCCATTGATAATAATAAGAGTAATAAGTATAGTAATTGTCGTTCTATCGATCATATCTGCATAACATGGTTAATAATATGAGTTAGATTGATAATAGGGAGTGTAATAAGTATAGTAATTGTCGTACTATCGATCATATAAGCATAATATGGCTAATAATATGAGTTAGATTGATAATAATAAGAGTAATGAGTATAGTAATTGTCGTTCTATCGATCATATCTGCATAATATGGTTAATAATATGAGTTGGATCGATAACAGTGAGTGTAATAAGTATAGTAATTGTCGTTCTATCGATCATATAAGCATAATATGGCTAATAATATGAGTTAGATTGATAACAGTGAGTGTAATAAGTATAGTAATTGTCGTTCTATCGATCATATAAGCATAATATGGCGAATAATATGAGTTAGATTGATAAAAATAAGAGTAATGAGTATAGTAATTGTAGTTCTATCGATCATATCTGCATAATATGATTAATAATATGAGTTAGATTGATAATAATAAGAATAATAAGTATAGTAATTATCATTCTACCGATCATATAAACATAATATGGCTAATAATATGAGTTAGATTGATAGCAGTGAGTGTAACAAGTATAGTAATTGTCGTTCTATCGATCATATAAGCATAATATGGCTAATAATATGAGTAAGATTGATAATAATAAGAGAAATAAGTATAGTAATTGTCGTTCTATCGATCATATAAGCATAATATGGCTAATAATATGAGTTAGATTGATAATAATAAGAGTAATGAGTATAGTAATTGTCGTTCTATCGATCATATAAGCATAACATGGCTAATAATATGAGTTCCATTGATAATAATAAGAGTAATAAGTATAGTAATTGTCGTTCTATCGATCATATCTGCATAACATGGTTAATAATATGACTTAGATTGATAATAGTGAGTGTAGTAAGTATAGTAATTGTCGTTCTATCGATCATATAAGCATAATATGGCTAATAATATGAGTTAGATTGATAACAGTGAGTGTAATAAGTATAGTAATTGTCGTTCTATCGATCATATAAGCATAATATGGCGAATAATATGAGGTAGATTGATAAAAATAAGAGTAATGTGTATAGTAATTGTAGTTCTATCGATCATATCTGCATAATATGATTAACAATATGAGTTAGATTGATAATAATAAGAGTAATGAGTATAGTAATTGTCGTTCTATCGATCATATCTGCATAATATGGTTAATAATATGAGTTGGATTGATAACAGTGAGTGTAATAAGTATAGTAATTGTCGTTCTATCGATTATATAAGCATAATATGGCTAATAATATGAGTTAGATTGATAACAATAAGAGTAATGAGTATAGAAATTGTCGTTCTATCGATCATATAAGCATAATATGATTAATAATATGAGTTAGATTGATAATAATAAGAATAATAAGTATAGTAATTATCATTCTACCGATCATATAAACATAATATGGCTAATAATATGAGTTAGATTGATAGCAGTGAGTGTAATAAGTATAGTAATTGTCGTTCTATCGATCATATAAGCATAATATGGCTAATAATATGAGTTAGATTGATAATAATAAGAGTAAAAAGTATAGTAATTGTCGTTCTATCGATCATATCTGCATATTATGGTTAATAATATGAGGTGGATTGATAACAGTGAGTGTAATAAGTATAGTAATTGTCGTTCTATCGATCATATAAGCACAATATGGCTAATAATATGAGTTAAATTGATAATAATAAGAGTAATAAGTATAGTAATTGTCATTCTATCGATCATATAAGCACAATATGGCTAATAATATGAGTTCCATTGATAATAATAAGAGTAATAAGTATAGTAATTGTCGTTCTATCGATCATATAAGCATAATATGGCTAATAATATGAGTTAGATTGATAACAGTGAGTGTAATAAGTATAGTAATTGTCGTTCTATCGATCATATAAGCATAATATGGCTAATAATATGAGTTAGATTGATAATAATAAGAGAAATAAGTATAGTGATTGTCGTTCTATCGATCATATAAGCATAATATGGCTAATAATATGAGTTAGATTGATAGCAATAAGAGTAATGAGTATAGTAATTGTCGTTCTATCGATCATATAAGCATAATATGGCTAATAATATGAGTTAGATTGATAACAGTGAGTGTAATAAGTATAGTAATTGTCGTTCTATCGATCATATAAGCATAATATGGCTAATAATATGAGTTAGATTGATAATAATAAGAGAAATAAGTATAGTGATTGTCGTTCTATCGATCATATAAGCATAATATGGCTAATAATATGAGTTAGATTGATAATAATAAGAGTAAAAAGTATAGTAATTGTCGTTCTATCGATCATATCTGCATAATATGGTTAATAATATGAGGTGGATTGATAACAGTGAGTGTAATAAGTATAGTAATTGTCGTTCTATCGATCATATAAGCACAATATGGCTAATAATATGAGTTCCATTGATAATAATAAGAGTAATAAGTATAGTAATTGTCGTTCTATCGATCATATAAGCATAATATGGCTAATAATATGAGTTAGATTGATAACAGTGAGTGTAATAAGTATAGTAATTGTCGTTCTATCGATCATATAGCATAATATGGCGAATAATATGAGTTAGATTGATAAAAATAAGAGTAATGAGTATAGTAATTATCATTCTACCGATCATATAAACATAATATGGCTAATAATATGAGTTAGATTGATAACAATAAGAGTAATGAGTATAGTAATTGTCGTTCTATCGATCATATAAGCATAATATGGCTAATAATATGAGTTAGATTGATAACAGTGAGTGTAATAAGTATAGTAATTGTCGTTCTATCGATCATATAAGCATAATATGGCGAATAATATGAGTTAGATTGATAAAAATAAGAGTAATGAGTATAGTAATTGTAGTTCTATCGATCATATCTGCATAATATGATTAATAATATGAGTTAGATTGATAATAATAAGAATAATAAGTATAGTAATTATCATTCTACCGATCATATAAACATAATATGGCTAATAATATGAGTTAGATTGATAGCAGTGAGTGTAATAAGTATAGTAATTGTCGTTCTATCGATCATATAAGCATAATATGGCTAATAATATGAGTTAGATTGATAATAATAAGAGAAATAAGTATAGTAATTGTCGTTCTATCGATCATATAAGCATAATATGGCTAATAATATCAGTTAGATTGATAATAATAAGAGTAATGAGTATAGTAATTGTCGTTCTATCGATCATATAAGCATAACATGGCGAATAATATGAGTTAGATTGATAACAGTGAGTTTAATAAGTATAGTAATTGTCGTTCTATCGATCATATAAGCATAATATGGCGAATAATATGAGGTAGATTGATAAAAATAAGAGTAATGTGTATAGTAATTGTAGTTCTATCGATCATATCTGCATAATATGATTAACAATATGAGTTAGATTGATAATAATAAGACTAATGAGTATAGTAATTGTCGTTCTATCGATCATATCTGCATAATATGGTTAATAATATGAGTTGGATTGATAACAGTGAGTGTAATAAGTATAGTAATTGTCGTTCTATCGATCATATAAGCATAATATGGCTAATAATATGAGTTAGATTGATAACAATAAGAGTAATGAGTATAGTAATTGTCGTTCTATCGATCATATAAGCATAATATGGCTAATAATATGAGTTAGATTGATAATAATAAGAGTAAAAAGTATAGTAATTGTCGTTCTATCGATCATATCTGCATATTATGGTTAATAATATGAGGTGGATTGATAACAGTGAGTGTAATAAGTATAGTAATTGTCGTTCTATCGATCATATAAGCACAATATGGCTAATAATATGAGTTAAATTGATAATAATAAGAGTAATAAGTATAGTAATTGTCGTTCTATCGATCATATAAGCACAATATGGCTAATAATATGAGTTCCATTGATAATAATAAGAGTAATAAGTATAGTAATTGTCGTTCTATCGATCATATAAGCATAATATGGCTAATAATATGAGTTAGATTGATAACAGTGAGTGTAATAAGTATAGTAATTGTCGTTCTATCGATCATATAAGCATAATATGGCTAATAATATGAGTTAGATTGATAATAATAAGAGAAATAAGTATAGTGATTGTCGTTCTATCGATCATATAAGCATAATATGGCTAATAATATGAGTTAGATTGATAGCAATAAGAGTAATGAGTATAGTAATTGTCGTTCTATCGATCATATAAGCATAATATGGCTAATAATATGAGTTAGATTGATAACAGTGAGTGTAATAAGTATAGTAATTGTCGTTCTATCGATCATATAAGCATAATATGGCTAATAATATGAGTTAGATTGATAATAATAAGAGAAATAAGTATAGTGATTGTCGTTCTATCGATCATATAAGCATAATATGGCTAATAATATGAGTTAGATTGATAATAATAAGAGTAAAAAGTATAGTAATTGTCGTTCTATCGATCATATCTGCATAATATGGTTAATAATATGAGGTGGATTGATAACAGTGAGTGTAATAAGTATAGTAATTGTCGTTCTATCGATCATATAAGCACAATATGGCTAATAATATGAGTTCCATTGATAATAATAAGAGTAATAAGTATAGTAATTGTCGTTCTATCGATCATATAAGCATAATATGGCTAATAATATGAGTTAGATTGATAACAGTGAGTGTAATAAGTATAGTAATTGTCGTTCTATCGATCATATAGCATAATATGGCGAATAATATGAGTTAGATTGATAAAAATAAGAGTAATGAGTATAGTAATTATCATTCTACCGATCATATAAACATAATATGGCTAATAATATGAGTTAGATTGATAACAATAAGAGTAATGAGTATAGTAATTGTCGTTCTATCGATCATATAAGCATAATATGGCGAATAATATGAGTTAGATTGATAAAAATAAGAGTAATGTGTATAGTAATTGTAGTTCTATCGATCATATCTGCATAATATGATTAACAATATGAGTTAGATTGATAATAATAAGAGTAATGAGTATAGTAATTGTCGTTCTATCGATCATATCTGCATAATATGGTTAATAATATGAGTTGGATTGATAACAGTGAGTGTAATAAGTATAGTAATTGTCGTTCTATCGATCATATAAGCATAATATGGCTAATAATATGAGTTAGATTGATAACAGTAAGAGTAATGAGTATAGTAATTGTCGTTCTATCGATCATATAAGCATAATATGGCTAATAATATGAGTTAGATTGATAATAATAAGAGTAAAAAGTATAGTAATTGTCGTTCTATCGATCATATCTGCATAATATGGTTAATAATATGAGGTGGATTGATAACAGTGAATGTAATAAGTATAGTAATTGTCGTTCTATCGATCATATAAGCACAATATGGCTAATAATATGAGTTCCATTGATAATAATAAGAGTAATAAGTATAGTAATTGTCGTTCTATCGATCATATAAGCATAATATGGCTAATAATATGAGTTAGATTGATAACAGTGAGTGTAATAAGTATAGTAATTGTCGTTCTATCGATCATATAAGCATAATATGGCTAATAATATGAGTTAGATTGATAATAATAAGAGAAATAAGTATAGTGATTGTCGTTCCATCGATCATATAAGCATAATATGGCTAATAATATGAGTTAGATTGATAGCAATAAGAGTAATGAGTATAGTAATTATCGTTCTATCGATCATATAAGCATAATATGGCTAATAATATGAGTTAGATTGATAATAATAAGAGTAATAAGTATAGTAATTGTCGTTCTATCGATCATATAAGCACAATATGGCTAATAATATGAGTTCCATTGATAATAATAAGAGTAATAAGTATAGTAATTGTCGTTCTATCGATCATATAAGCATAATATGGCTAATAATATGAGTTAGATTGATAACAGTGAGTGTAATAAGTATAGTAATTGTCGTTCTATCGATCATATAAGCATAATATGGCGAATAATATGAGTTAGATTGATAAAAATAAGAGTAATGAGTATAGTAATTGTAGTTCTATCGATCATATCTGCATAATATGATTAATAATATGAGTTAGATTGATAATAATAAGAATAATAAGTATAGTAATTATCATTCTACCGATCATATAAACATAATATGGCTAATAATATGAGTTAGATTGATAGCAGTGAGTGTAATAAGTATAGTAATTGTCGTTCTATCGATCATATAAGCATAATATGGCTAATAATATGAGTTAGATTGATAATAATAAGAGAAATAAGTATAGTAATTGTCGTTCTATCGATCATATAAGCATAATATGGCTAATAATATCAGTTAGATTGATAATAATAAGAGTAATGAGTATAGTAATTGTCGTTCTATCGATCATATAAGCATAACATGGCTAATAATATGAGTTCCATTGATAATAATAAGAGTAATAAGTATAGTAATTGTCGTTCTATCGATCATATCTGCATAACATGGTTAATAATATGAGTTAGATTGATAATAGTGAGTGTAGTAAGTATAGTAATTGTCGTTCTATCGATCATATAAGCATAATATGGCTAATAATATGAGTTAGATTGATAGCAGTGAGTGTAATAAGTATAGTAATTGTCGTTCTATCGATCATATAAGCATAATATGGCGAATAATATGAGTTAGATTGATAAAAATAAGAGTAATGAGTATAGTAATTGTCGTTCTATCGATCATATCTGCATAATATGATTAATAATATGAGTTAGATTGATAATAATAAGAATAATAAGTATAGTAATTATCATTCTACCGATCATATAAACATAATATGGCTAATAATATGAGTTAGATTGATAGCAGTGAGTGTAATAAGTATAGTAATTGTCGTTCTATCGATCATATAAGCATAATATGGCTAATAATATGAGTTAGATTGATAATAATAAGAGAAATAAGTATAGTAATTGTCGTTCTATCGATCATATAAGCATAATATGGCTAATAATATCAGTTAGATTGATAATAATAAGAGTAATGAGTATAGTAATTGTCGTTCTATCGATCATATAAGCATAACATGGCGAATAATATGAGTTAGATTGATAACAGTGAGTGTAATAAGTATAGTAATTGTCGTTCTATCGATCATATAAGCATAATATGGCGAATAATATGAGGTAGATTGATAAAAATAAGAGTAATGTGTATAGTAATTGTAGTTCTATCGATCATATCTGCATAATATGATTAACAATATGAGTTAGATTGATAATAATAAGACTAATGAGTATAGTAATTGTCGTTCTATCGATCATATCTGCATAATATGGTTAATAATATGAGTTGGATTGATAACAGTGAGTGTAATAAGTATAGTAATTGTCGTTCTATCGATCATATAAGCATAATATGGCTAATAATATGAGTTAGATTGATAACAATAAGAGTAATGAGTATAGTAATTGTCGTTCTATCGATCATATAAGCATAATATGGCTAATAATATGAGTTAGATTGATAATAATAAGAGTAAAAAGTATAGTAATTGTCGTTCTATCGATCATATCTGCATATTATGGTTAATAATATGAGGTGGATTGATAACAGTGAGTGTAATAAGTATAGTAATTGTCGTTCTATCGATCATATAAGCACAATATGGCTAATAATATGAGTTAAATTGATAATAATAAGAGTAATAAGTATAGTAATTGTCGTTCTATCGATCATATAAGCACAATATGGCTAATAATATGAGTTCCATTGATAATAATAAGAGTAATAAGTATAGTAATTGTCGTTCTATCGATCATATAAGCATAATATGGCTAATAATATGAGTTAGATTGATAACAGTGAGTGTAATAAGTATAGTAATTGTCGTTCTATCGATCATATAAGCATAATATGGCTAATAATATGAGTTAGATTGATAATAATAAGAGAAATAAGTATAGTGATTGTCGTTCTATCGATCATATAAGCATAATATGGCTAATAATATGAGTTAGATTGATAGCAATAAGAGTAATGAGTATAGTAATTGTCGTTCTATCGATCATATAAGCATAATATGGCTAATAATATGAGTTAGATTGATAACAGTGAGTGTAATAAGTATAGTAATTGTCGTTCTATCGATCATATAAGCATAATATGGCTAATAATATGAGTTAGATTGATAATAATAAGAGAAATAAGTATAGTGATTGTCGTTCTATCGATCATATAAGCATAATATGGCTAATAATATGAGTTAGATTGATAATAATAAGAGTAAAAAGTATAGTAATTGTCGTTCTATCGATCATATCTGCATAATATGGTTAATAATATGAGGTGGATTGATAACAGTGAGTGTAATAAGTATAGTAATTGTCGTTCTATCGATCATATAAGCACAATATGGCTAATAATATGAGTTCCATTGATAATAATAAGAGTAATAAGTATAGTAATTGTCGTTCTATCGATCATATAAGCATAATATGGCTAATAATATGAGTTAGATTGATAACAGTGAGTGTAATAAGTATAGTAATTGTCGTTCTATCGATCATATAGCATAATATGGCGAATAATATGAGTTAGATTGATAAAAATAAGAGTAATGAGTATAGTAATTATCATTCTACCGATCATATAAACATAATATGGCTAATAATATGAGTTAGATTGATAACAATAAGAGTAATGAGTATAGTAATTGTCGTTCTATCGATCATATAAGCATAATATGGCGAATAATATGAGTTAGATTGATAAAAATAAGAGTAATGTGTATAGTAATTGTAGTTCTATCGATCATATCTGCATAATATGATTAACAATATGAGTTAGATTGATAATAATAAGAGTAATGAGTATAGTAATTGTCGTTCTATCGATCATATCTGCATAATATGGTTAATAATATGAGTTGGATTGATAACAGTGAGTGTAATAAGTATAGTAATTGTCGTTCTATCGATCATATAAGCATAATATGGCTAATAATATGAGTTAGATTGATAACAGTAAGAGTAATGAGTATAGTAATTGTCGTTCTATCGATCATATAAGCATAATATGGCTAATAATATGAGTTAGATTGATAATAATAAGAGTAAAAAGTATAGTAATTGTCGTTCTATCGATCATATCTGCATAATATGGTTAATAATATGAGGTGGATTGATAACAGTGAATGTAATAAGTATAGTAATTGTCGTTCTATCGATCATATAAGCACAATATGGCTAATAATATGAGTTCCATTGATAATAATAAGAGTAATAAGTATAGTAATTGTCGTTCTATCGATCATATAAGCATAATATGGCTAATAATATGAGTTAGATTGATAACAGTGAGTGTAATAAGTATAGTAATTGTCGTTCTATCGATCATATAAGCATAATATGGCTAATAATATGAGTTAGATTGATAATAATAAGAGAAATAAGTATAGTGATTGTCGTTCCATCGATCATATAAGCATAATATGGCTAATAATATGAGTTAGATTGATAGCAATAAGAGTAATGAGTATAGTAATTATCGTTCTATCGATCATATAAGCATAATATGGCTAATAATATGAGTTAGATTGATAATAATAAGAGTAATAAGTATAGTAATTGTCGTTCTATCGATCATATAAGCACAATATGGCTAATAATATGAGTTCCATTGATAATAATAAGAGTAATAAGTATAGTAATTGTCGTTCTATCGATCATATAAGCATAATATGGCTAATAATATGAGTTAGATTGATAACAGTGAGTGTAATAAGTATAGTAATTGTCGTTCTATCGATCATATAAGCATAATATGGCGAATAATATGAGTTAGATTGATAAAAATAAGAGTAATGAGTATAGTAATTGTAGTTCTATCGATCATATCTGCATAATATGATTAATAATATGAGTTAGATTGATAATAATAAGAATAATAAGTATAGTAATTATCATTCTACCGATCATATAAACATAATATGGCTAATAATATGAGTTAGATTGATAGCAGTGAGTGTAATAAGTATAGTAATTGTCGTTCTATCGATCATATAAGCATAATATGGCTAATAATATGAGTTAGATTGATAATAATAAGAGAAATAAGTATAGTAATTGTCGTTCTATCGATCATATAAGCATAATATGGCTAATAATATCAGTTAGATTGATAATAATAAGAGTAATGAGTATAGTAATTGTCGTTCTATCGATCATATAAGCATAACATGGCTAATAATATGAGTTCCATTGATAATAATAAGAGTAATAAGTATAGTAATTGTCGTTCTATCGATCATATCTGCATAACATGGTTAATAATATGAGTTAGATTGATAATAGTGAGTGTAGTAAGTATAGTAATTGTCGTTCTATCGATCATATAAGCATAATATGGCTAATAATATGAGTTAGATTGATAGCAGTGAGTGTAATAAGTATAGTAATTGTCGTTCTATCGATCATATAAGCATAATATGGCGAATAATATGAGTTAGATTGATAAAAATAAGAGTAATGAGTATAGTAATTGTCGTTCTATCGATCATATAAGCATAATATGGCTAATAATATGAGTTAGATTGATAACAGTGAGTGTAATAAGTATAGTAATTGTCGTTCTATCGATCATATAAGCATAATATGGCGAATAATATGAGTTAGATTGATAAAAATAAGAGTAATGAGTATAGTAATTGTAGTTCTATCGATCATATCTGCATAATATGATTAATAATATGAGTTAGATTGATAATAATAAGAATAATAAGTATAGTAATTATCATTCTACCGATCATATAAACATAATATGGCTAATAATATGAGTTAGATTGATAGCAGTGAGTGTAATAAGTATAGTAATTGTCGTTCTATCGATCATATAAGCATAATATGGCGAATAATATGAGGTAGATTGATAAAAATAAGAGTAATGTGTATAGTAATTGTAGTTCTATCGATCATATCTGCATAATATGATTAACAATATGAGTTAGATTGATAATAATAAGAGTAATGAGTATAGTAATTGTCGTTCTATCGATCATATCTGCATAATATGGTTAATAATATGAGTTGGATTGATAACAGTGAGT
>NW_027473470.1:0-214291 GCF_050947335.1 Megachile rotundata | reverse complement strand
CTCACTATTATCAATCTAACTCATATTATTAACCATGTTATGCAGGTATGATCGATAGAACGACAATTACTACACTTATTACTCTTATTATTATCAATGGAACTCATATTATTAGCCATGGTATGCAGATATGATCGATAGAACGACAATTACTATACTTATTACTCTTATTATTATCAATCTAACTCATATTATTAATCATATTATGCAGATATGATCGATAGAACTACAATTACTATACTCATTACTCTTATTTTTATCAATCTACCTCATATTATTCGCCATATTATGCTTATATGATCGATAGAACGACAATTACTATACTTATTACACTCACTGTTATCAATCTAACTCATATTATTAGCCATATTATGGTTATATGACCGATAGAACGACAATTACTATACTTATTACACTCACTGCTATCAATCTAACTCATATTATTAGCCATATTATGTTTATATGATCGGTAGAATGATAATTACTATACTTATTATTCTTATTATTATCAATCTAACTCATATTATTAACCATGTTATGCAGGTATGATCGATAGAACGACAATTACTACACTTATTACTCTTATTATTATCAATGGAACTCATATTATTAGCCATGGTATGCAGATATGATCGATAGAACGACAATTACTATACTTATTACTCTTATTATTATCAATCTAACTCATATTATTAATCATATTATGCAGATATGATCGATAGAACTACAATTACTATACTCATTACTCTTATTTTTATCAATCTACCTCATATTATTCGCCATATTATGCTTATATGATCGATAGAACGACAATTACTATACTTATTACACTCACTGTTATCAATCTAACTCATATTATTAGCCATATTATGGTTATATGACCGATAGAACGACAATTACTATACTTATTACACTCACTGCTATCAATCTAACTCATATTATTAGCCATATTATGTTTATATGATCGGTAGAATGATAATTACTATACTTATTATTCTTATTATTATCAATCTAACTCATATTATTAACCATGTTATGCAGGTATGATCGATAGAACGACAATTACTACACTTATTACTCTTATTATTATCAATGGAACTCATATTATTAGCCATGGTATGCAGATATGATCGATAGAACGACAATTACTATACTTATTACTCTTATTATTATCAATCTAACTCATATTATTAATCATATTATGCAGATATGATCGATAGAACGACAATTACTATACTCATTACTCTTATTGCTATCAATCTAACTCATATTATTAGCCATATTATGCTTATATGATCGATAGAATGATAATTACTATACTTATTATTCTTATTATTATCAATCTAACTCATATTATTAATCATATTATGCAGATATGATCGATAGAACGACAATTACTATACTTTTTACTCTTATTATTATCAATCTAACTCATATTATTAGCCATATTATGCTTATATGATCGATAGAACGACAATTACTATACTCATTACTCTTATTATTATCAATCTAACTCATAGTATTAGCCATATTGTGCTTCTATGATCGATAGAACGACAATTACTATACTTATTACTCTTATTATTATCAATGGAACTCATATTATTAGCCATATTGTGCTTATATGATCGATAGAACGACAATTACTATACTTATTACACTCACTGTTATCAATCCACCTCATATTATTAACCATATTATGCAGATATGATCGATAGAACGACAATTACTATACTTTTTACTCTTATTATTATCAATCTAACTCATATTATTAGCCATATTATGCTTATATGATCGATAGAACGACAATTACTATACTCATTACTCTTATTATTATCAATCTAACTCATAGTATTAGCCATATTATGCTTATATGATCGATAGAACGACAATTACTATACTTATTTCTCTTATTATTATCAATCTAACTCATATTATTAGCCATATTATGCTTATATGATCGATAGAACGACAATTACTATACTCATTACTCTTATTATTATCAATCTAACTCATATTATTAGCCATATTATGCTTATATGATCGATAGAACGACAATTACTATACTCATTACTCTTATTATTATCAATCTAACTCATATTATTAGCCATATTATGCTTATATGATCGATAGAACGACAATTACTATACTTATTTCTCTTATTATTATCAATCTAACTCATATTATTAGCCATATTATGCTTATATGATCGATAGAACGACAATTACTATACATATTACACTCACTGCTATCAATCTAACTCATATTATTAGCCATATTATGCTTATATGATCGAGAGAACGACAATTACTATACTCATTACTCTTATTGCTATCAATCTAACTCATATTATTAGCCATATTATGCTTATATGATCGATAGAACGACAATTACTATACTTATTTCTCTTATTATTATCAAACTAACTCATATTATTAGCCATATTATGTTTATATGATCGGTAGAATGATAATTACTATACTTATTATTCTTATTATTATCAATGGAACTCATATTATTAGCCATATTGTGCTTATATGATCGATAGAACGACAATTACTATACTTATTACACTCACTGTTATCAATCCACCTCATATTATTAACCATATTATGCAGATATGATCGATAGAACGACTATTACTATACTTTTTACTCTTATTATTATCAATCTAACTCATATTATTAGCCATATTATGCTTATATGATCGATAGAACGACAATTACTATACTTATTACTCTTATTATTATCAATGGAACTCATATTATTAGCCATATTGTGCTTATATGATCGATAGAACGACAATTACTATACTTATTGCACTCACTGTTATCAATCCACCTCATATTATTAACCATATTATGCAGATATGATCGATAGAACGACAATTACTATATTTATTACACTCACTATTATCAATCTAACTCATATTATTAGCCATATTATAGTTATATGACCGATAGAACGACAATTACTATACTTATTACACTCACTATTATCAATCTAACTGAGATTATTAACCATGTTATACTTATATGATCGTTGGGCGACAATTACTGCACTCATTACTCTTATTATTATCAATCTAACTCATATTATTAGCCATATTATGCTTATATGATCGATAGAACGACAATTACTATACTTATTACACTCACTGCTATCCATCTAACTCATATTATTCGCCATATTATGCTTATATGATCGATAGAACGACAATTACTATACTTATTACACTCACTGTTATCAATCTAACTCATATTAATAGCCATATTATGCTTATATGATCGATAGAACGACAATTACTATACTCATTACTCTTATTATTATCAATCTAACTCATATTATTAGCCATATTATGCTTATATGATCGATAGAACGACAATTACTATACTTATTTCTCTTATTATTATCAATCTATCTCATATTATTCGCCATATTATGCTTATATGATCGATAGAACGACAATTACTATACTTATTACACTCACTGTTATCAATCTAACTCATATTATTAGCCATATTATGCTTATATGATCGATAGAACGACAATTACTATACTTATTACTCTTATTATTATCAATGGAACTCATATTATTAGCCATACTGTGCTTCTATGATCGATAGAACGGGGGTGTCCCGCTTGGACGCCGACCGATTGGGCGCGTCCCGATTGGACGGTCCCGATTCGACGCGTTCCAATTCGAAGCGGTGCCGATTGGACGCGTCCCAATTCGAAGCTGTTAAATTTGGTTAGGTTATGTTCTATAAGCTCTGCTTAGAATTGGGACGCGTCCAATCGGCACCGCTTCGAATTGGAACGCGTCGAATCGGGACCGTCCAATCGGGACGCGTCGAATCGGTCGGCGTCCAAATGGGCATCACTCGATAGAACGACAATTACTATACTTATTACTCTTATTATTATCAATGGAACTCATATTATTAGCCATATTGTGCTTATATGATCGATAGAACGACAATTACTATACTTATTACACTCACTGTTATCAATCCACCTCATATTATTAACCATATTATGCAGATATGATCGATAGAACGACAATTACTATACTTTTTACTCTTATTATTATCAATCTAACCCATATTATTAGCCATATTATGCTTATATGATCGATAGAACGACAATTTCTATACTCATTACTCTTATTGTTATCAACCTAACTCATATTATTAGCCATATTATGCTTATATGATCGATAGAACGACAATTACTATACTTATTACACTCACTGTTATCAATCCAACTCATATTATTAACCATATTATGCAGATATGATCGATAGAACGACAATTACTATACTCATTACTCTTATTATTATCAATCTAACTCATATTATTAGCCATATTATGCTTATATGGTCGATAGAACGACAATTACTATACTTATTTCTCTTATTATTATCAATCTAACTCATATTATTCGCCATATTATGCTTATATGATCGATAGAACGACAATTACTATACTTATTACACTCACTGTTATCAATCTAACTCATATTATTAGCCATATTATGCTTATATGATCGATAGAACGACAATTACTATACTTATTACTCTTATTATTATCAATGGAACTCATATTATTAGCCATACTGTGCTTCTATGATCGATAGAACGGGGGTGTCCCGCTTGGACGCCGACCGATTGGGCGCGTCCCGATTGGACGGTCCCGATTCGACGCGTTCCAATTCGAAGCGGTGCCGATTGGACGCGTCCCAATTCGAAGCTGTTAAATTTGGTTAGGTTATGTTCTATAAGCTCTGCTTAGAATTGGGACGCGTCCAATCGGCACCGCTTCGAATTGGAACGCGTCGAATCGGGACCGTCCAATCGGGACGCGTCGAATCGGTCGGCGTCCAAATGGGCATCACTCGATAGAACGACAATTACTATACTTATTACTCTTATTATTATCAATGGAACTCATATTATTAGCCATATTGTGCTTATATGATCGATAGAACGACAATTACTATACTTATTACACTCACTGTTATCAATCCACCTCATATTATTAACCATATTATGCAGATATGATCGATAGAACGACAATTACTATACTTTTTACTCTTATTATTATCAATCTAACCCATATTATTAGCCATATTATGCTTATATGATCGATAGAACGACAATTTCTATACTCATTACTCTTATTGTTATCAACCTAACTCATATTATTAGCCATATTATGCTTATATGATCGATAGAACGACAATTACTATACTTATTACACTCACTGTTATCAATCCAACTCATATTATTAACCATATTATGCAGATATGACCGATAGAACGACAATTACTATACTCATTACTCTTATTATTATCAATCTAACTCATATTGTTAATCATATTATGCAGATATGATCGATAGAACGACAATTACTATACTTTTTACTCTTATTATTATCAATCTAACTCATATTATTAGCCATATTATGCTTATATGATCGATAGAACGACAATTACTATACTCATTACTCTTATTGTTATCAATCTAACTCATATTATTAGCCATATTATGCTTATATGATCGATAGAACGACAATCACTATACTTACTTCTCTTATTATTATCAATCTAACTCATATTATTAGCCACATTATGCTTATATGATCGATAGAACGACAATTACTATACTTATTACTCTTATTATTATCAATGGAACTCATATTATTAGCCATATTGTGCTTATATGATCGATAGAACGACAATTACTATACTTATTACTCTTATTATTATCAATGGAACTCATATTATTAGCCATATTGTGCTTATATGATCGATAGAACGACAATTACTATACTTATTACTCTTATTGCTATCAATCTAACTCATAATATTAGCCATATTATGCTTATATGATCGATAGAACGACAATTACTATACTTATTTCTCTTATTATTATCAAACTAACTCATATTATTAGCCATATTATGTTTATATGATCGGTAGAATGATAATTACTATACTTATTATTCTTATTATTATCAATCTAACTCATATTATTAATCATATTATGCAGATATGATCGATAGAACGACAATTACTATACTCATTACTCTTATTTTTATCAATCTAACTCATATTATTCGCCATATTATGCTTATATGATCGATAGAACGACAATTACTATACTTATTACACTCACTGTTATCAATCTAACTCATATTATTAGCCATATTATGCTTATATGATCGATAGAACGACAATTACTATACTTATTACTCTTATTATTATCAATGGAACTCATATTATTAGCCATATTGTGCTTCTATGATCGATAGAACGACAATTACTATACTTATTACTCTTATTATTATCAATGGAACTCATATTATTAGCCATATTGTGCTTATATGATCGATAGAACGACAATTACTATACTTATTACACTCACTGTTATCAATCCACCTCATATTATTAACCATATTATGCAGATATGATCGCTAGAACGACAATTACTATACTTTTTACTCTTATTATTATCAATCTAACTCATATTATTAGCCATATTATGCTTATATGATCGATAGAACGACAATTTCTATACTCATTACTCTTATTATTATCAATCTAACTCATATTATTCGCCATATTATGCTATATGATCGATAGAACGACAATTACTATACTTATTACACTCACTGTTATCAATCTAACTCATATTATTAGCCATATTATGCTTATATGATCGATAGAACGACAATTACTATACTTATTACTCTTATTATTATCAATGGAACTCATATTATTAGCCATATTGTGCTTATATGATCGATAGAACGACAATTACTATACTTATTACACTCACTGTTATCAATCCACCTCATATTATCAACCATATTATGCAGATATGATCGATAGAACGACAATTACTATACTTATTACACTCACTATTATCAATCTAACTCATATTATTAGCCATATTATAGTTATATGACCGATAGAACGACAATTACTATACTTATTACACTCACTATTATCAATCTAACTGAGATTATTAACCATGTTATACTTATATGATCGTTGGGCGACAATTACTGCACTCATTACTCTTATTATTATCAATCTAACTCATATTATTAGCCATATTATGCTTATATGATCGATAGAACGACAATTACTATACTTATTACACTCACTGCTATCCATCTAACTCATATTATTCGCCATATTATGCTTATATGATCGATAGAACGACAATTACTATACTTATTACACTCACTGTTATCAATCTAACTCATATTAATAGCCATATTATGCTTATATGATCGATAGAACGACAATTACTATACGTATTTCTCTTATTATTATCAATCTACCTCATATTATTCGCCATATTATGCTTATATGATCGATAGAACGACAATTACTATACTTATTACACTCACTGCTATCAATCTAACTCATATTATTAGCCATATTATGCTTATATGATCGATAGAACGACAATTACTATACTTATTACACTCACTGTTATCAATCCAACTCATATTATTAACCATATTATGCAGATGTGATCGATAGAACGACAATTACTATACTCATTACTCTTATTATTATCAATCTAACTCATATTATTCGCCACATTATGCTTATATGATCGATAGAACGACAATTACTATACTTATTACACTCACTGTTATCAATCTAACTCATATTATTAGCCATATTATGCTTATATGATCGATAGAATGATAATTACTATACTTATTACTCTTATTATTATCAATCTAACTCATATTGTTAATCATATTATGCAGATATGATCGATAGAACTACAATTACTATACTCATTACTCTTATTTTTATCAATCTACCTCATATTATTCGCCACATTATGCTTATATGATCGATAGAACGACAATTACTATACTTATTACACTCACTGTTATCAATCTAACTCATATTATTAACCATATTATGCTTATATGATCGATAGAACGACAATTACTATACTTATTACACTCACTATTATCAATCTAACTCATATTATTAGCCATATTACAGTTATATCACCGATAGAACGACAACTACTATACTTATTACACTCACTATTATCAATCTAACTGAGATTATTAACCATGTTATGCTTATATGATCGTTGGGCGACAATTACTGCACTCATTACTCTTATTATTATCAATCTAACTCATATTATTAGCCATATTATGCTTATATGATCGATAGAACGACAATTACTATACTTATTACACTCACTGCTATCCATCTAACTCATATTATTCGCCATATTATGCTTATATGATCGATAGAACGACAATTACTATACTTATTACACTCACTGTTATCAATCTAACTCATATTAATAGCCATATTATGCTCATATGATCGATAGAACGACAATTACTATACTTATTTCTCTTATTATTATCAATCTACCTCATATTATTCGCCATATTATGCTTATATGATCGATAGAACGACAATTACTATACTTATTACACTCACTGCTATCAATCTAACTCATATTATTAGCCATATTATGCTTATATGATCGATAGAACGACAATTACTATACTTATTACACTCACTGTTATCAATCTAACTCATATTATTAGCCATATTATGCTTATATGATCGATAGAACGACAATTACTATACTTATTACACTCACTGCTATCAATCTAACTCATATTATTAGCCATATTATGTTTATATGATCGGTAGAATGATAATTACTATACTTATTACTCTTATTATTATCAATCTAACTCGTATTGTTAATCATATTATGCAGATATGATCGATAGAACTACAATTACTATACTCATTACTCTTATTTTTATCAATCTACCTCATATTATTCGCCACATTATGCTTATATGATCGATAGAACGACAATTACTATACTTATTACACTCACTGTTATCAATCTAACTCATATTATTAGCCATATTATGCTTATATGATCGATAGCACGACAATTACTATACTTATTACACTCACTATTATCAATCTAACTCATATTATTAACCATGTTATGCAGATATGATCGATAGACCGACAATTACTATACTTATTACTCTTATTATTATCAATGGAACTCATATTATTAGCCATGTTATGCTTATATGATCGATAGAACGACAATTACTATACTCATTACTCTTATTATTATCAATCTAACTCATATTATTAGCCGCATTATGCTTATATGATCGATAGAACGACAATTACTATACTCATTACTCTTATTATTATCAATCTAACTCATATTATTCGCCATATTATGCTTATATGATCGATAGAACGACAATTACTATACTTATTACACTCACTGTTATCAATCTAACTCATATTATTAGCCATATTATGCTTATATGATCGATAGAACGACAATTACTATACTTATTACTCTTATTATTATCAATGGAACTCATATTATTAGCCATACTGTGCTTCTATGATCGATAGAACGGGGGTGTCCCGCTTGGACGCCGACCGATTGGGCGCGTCCCGATTGGACGGTCCCGATTAGACGCGTTCCAATTCGAAGCGGTGCCGATTGGACGCGTCCCAATTCGAAGCTGTTAAATTTGGTTAGGTTATGTTCTATAAGCTCTGCTTAGAATTGGGACGCGTCCAATCGGCACCGCTTCGAATTGGAACGCGTCGAATCGGGACCGTCCAATCGGGACGCGTCGAATCGGTCGGCGTCCAAATGGGCATCACTCGATAGAACGACAATTACTATACTTATTACTCTTATTATTATCAATGGAACTCATATTATTAGCCATATTGTGCTTATATGATCGATAGAACGACAATTACTATACTTATTACACTCACTGTTATCAATCCACCTCATATTATTAGCCATATTATGCTTATATGATCGATAGTACGACAATTACTATACTTATTACACTCACTATTATCAATCTAACTCATATTATTAATCATATTATGCAGATATGATCGATAGAACTACAATTACTATACTCATTACTCTTATTTTTATCAATCTACCTCATATTATTCGCCATATTATGCTTATATGATCGATAGAACGACAATTACTATACTTATTACACTCACTGTTATCAATCTAACTCATATTATTAGCCATATTATGCTTATATGATCGATAGAACGACAATTACTATACTTATTACACTCACTGCTATCAATCTAACTCATATTATTAGCCATATTATGTTTATATGATCGGTAGAATGATAATTACTATACTTATTACTCTTATTATTATCAATCTAACTCGTATTGTTAATCATATTATGCAGATATGATCGATAGAACTACAATTACTATACTCATTACTCTTATTTTTATCAATCTACCTCATATTATTCGCCACATTATGCTTATATGATCGATAGAACGACAATTACTATACTTATTACACTCACTGTTATCAATCTAACTCATATTATTAGCCATATTATGCTTATATGATCGATAGCACGACAATTACTATACTTATTACACTCACTATTATCAATCTAACTCATATTATTAACCATGTTATGCAGATATGATCGATAGACCGACAATTACTATACTTATTACTCTTATTATTATCAATGGAACTCATATTATTAGCCATGTTATGCTTATATGATCGATAGAACGACAATTACTATACTCATTACTCTTATTATTATCAATCTAACTCATATTATTAGCCGCATTATGCTTATATGATCGATAGAACGACAATTACTATACTCATTACTCTTATTATTATCAATCTAACTCATATTATTCGCCATATTATGCTTATATGATCGATAGAACGACAATTACTATACTTATTACACTCACTGTTATCAATCTAACTCATATTATTAGCCATATTATGCTTATATGATCGATAGAACGACAATTACTATACTTATTACTCTTATTATTATCAATGGAACTCATATTATTAGCCATACTGTGCTTCTATGATCGATAGAACGGGGGTGTCCCGCTTGGACGCCGACCGATTGGGCGCGTCCCGATTGGACGGTCCCGATTAGACGCGTTCCAATTCGAAGCGGTGCCGATTGGACGCGTCCCAATTCGAAGCTGTTAAATTTGGTTAGGTTATGTTCTATAAGCTCTGCTTAGAATTGGGACGCGTCCAATCGGCACCGCTTCGAATTGGAACGCGACGAATCGGGACCGTCCAATCGGGACGCGTCGAATCGGTCGGCGTCCAAATGGGCATCACTCGATAGAACGACAATTACTATACTTATTACTCTTATTATTATCAATGGAACTCATATTATTAGCCATATTGTGCTTATATGATCGATAGAACGACAATTACTATACTTATTACACTCACTGTTATCAATCCACCTCATATTATTAACCATATTATGCAGATATGATCGATAGAACGACAATTACTATACTTTTTACTCTTATTATTATCAATCTAACCCATATTATTAGCCATATTATGCTTATATGATCGATAGAACGACAATTTCTATACTCATTACTCTTATTGTTATCAACCTAACTCATATTATTAGCCATATTATGCTTATATGATCGATAGAACGACAATTACTATACTTATTACACTCACTGTTATCAATCCAACTCATATTATTAACCATATTATGCAGATATGACCGATAGAACGACAATTACTATACTCATTACTCTTATTATTATCAATCTAACTCATATTGTTAATCATATTATGCAGATATGATCGATAGAACGACAATTACTATACTTTTTACTCTTATTATTATCAATCTAACTCATATTATTAGCCATATTATGCTTATATGATCGATAGAACGACAATTACTATACTCATTACTCTTATTGTTATCAATCTAACTCATATTATTAGCCATATTATGCTTATATGATCGATAGAACGACAATCACTATACTTACTTCTCTTATTATTATCAATCTAACTCATATTATTAGCCACATTATGCTTATATGATCGATAGAACGACAATTACTATACTTATTACTCTTATTATTATCAATGGAACTCATATTATTAGCCATATTGTGCTTATATGATCGATAGAACGACAATTACTATACTTATTACTCTTATTATTATCAATGGAACTCATATTATTAGCCATATTGTGCTTATATGATCGATAGAACGACAATTACTATACTTATTACACTCACTGTTATCAATCCACCTCATATTATTAACCATATTATGCAGATATGATCGCTAGAACGACAATTACTATACTTTTTACTCTTATTATTATCAATCTAACTCATACTATTAGCCATATTATGCTTATATGATCGATAGAACGACAATTTCTATACTCATTACTCTTATTATTATCAATCTAACTCATATTATTCGCCATATTATGCTATATGATCGATAGAACGACAATTACTATACTTATTACACTCACTGTTATCAATCTAACTCATATTATTAGCCATATTATGCTTATATGATCGATAGAACGACAATTACTATACTTATTACTCTTATTATTATCAATGGAACTCATATTATTAGCCATATTGTGCTTATATGATCGATAGAACGACAATTACTATACTTATTACACTCACTGTTATCAATCCACCTCATATTATCAACCATATTATGCAGATATGATCGATAGAACGACAATTACTATACTTATTACACTCACTATTATCAATCTAACTCATATTATTAGCCATATTATAGTTATATGACCGATAGAACGACAATTACTATACTTATTACACTCACTATTATCAATCTAACTGAGATTATTAACCATGTTATACTTATATGATCGTTGGGCGACAATTACTGCACTCATTACTCTTATTATTATCAATCTACCTCATATTATTCGCCACATTATGCTTATATGATCGATAGAACGACAATTACTATACTTATTACACTCACTGTTATCAATCTAACTCATATTATTAGCCATATTATGCTTATATGATCGATAGAACGACAATTACTATACTTATTACACTCACTATTATCAATCTAACTCATATTATTAACCATGTTATGCAGATATGATCGATAGACCGACAATTACTATACTTATTACTCTTATTATTATCAATGGAACTCATATTATTAGCCATGTTATGTTATATGATCGATAGAACGACAATTACTATACTCATTACTCTTATTATTATCAATCTAACTCATATTATTAGCCGCATTATGCTTATATGATCGATAGAACGACAATTACTATACTCATTACTCTTATTATTATCAATCTAACTCATATTATTAGCCATATTATGCTTATATGATCGATAGAACGACAATTACTATACTTATTTCTCTTATTATTATCAATCTAACTCATATTATTAGCCATATTATGCTTATATTATCGATAGAACGACAATTACTATACTTACTACACTTACTGCTATCAATCTAACTCATATTATTAACCACATTATGTTTATATGATTGGTAGAATGATAATTACTATACTTATTATTCTTATTATTATCAATCTAATTCATATTATTAACCATATTATGCAGATATGATCGATAGAGCGACAATTACTATACTCATTACTCTTATTATTATCAATCTAACTCATATTATTAGCCATATTATGCTTATATGATCGAAATAACGACAATTACTATACTTATTACACTCACTATTATCAATCTAACTCATATTATTAGCCATATTATGGTTATATGACCGATAGAACGACAATTACTATACTTATTACACTCACTGTTATCAATCCACCTCATATTATCAACCATATTATGCAGATATGATCGATAGAACGACAATTACTATACTTATTACACTCACTATTATCAATCTAACTCATATTATTAGCCATATTATAGTTATATGACCGATAGAACGACAATTACTATACTTATTACACTCACTATTATCAATCTAACTGAGATTATTAACCATGTTATACTTATATGATCGTTGGGCGACAATTACTGCACTCATTACTCTTATTATTATCAATCTACCTCATATTATTCGCCACATTATGCTTATATGATCGATAGAACGACAATTACTATACTTATTACACTCACTGTTATCAATCTAACTCATATTATTAGCCATATTATGCTTATATGATCGATAGAACGACAATTACTATACTTATTACACTCACTATTATCAATCTAACTCATATTATTAACCATGTTATGCAGATATGATCGATAGACCGACAATTACTATACTTATTACTCTTATTATTATCAATGGAACTCATATTATTAGCCATGTTATGTTATATGATCGATAGAACGACAATTACTATACTCATTACTCTTATTATTATCAATCTAACTCATATTATTAGCCGCATTATGCTTATATGATCGATAGAACGACAATTACTATACTCATTACTCTTATTATTATCAATCTAACTCATATTATTAGCCATATTATGCTTATATGATCGATAGAACGACAATTACTATACTTATTTCTCTTATTATTATCAATCTAACTCATATTATTAGCCATATTATGCTTATATTATCGATAGAACGACAATTACTATACTTACTACACTTACTGCTATCAATCTAACTCATATTATTAACCACATTATGTTTATATGATTGGTAGAATGATAATTACTATACTTATTATTCTTATTATTATCAATCTAATTCATATTATTAACCATATTATGCAGATATGATCGATAGAGCGACAATTACTATACTCATTACTCTTATTATTATCAATCTAACTCATATTATTAGCCATATTATGCTTATATGATCGAAATAACGACAATTACTATACTTATTACACTCACTATTATCAATCTAACTCATATTATTAGCCATATTATGGTTATATGACCGATAGAACGACAATTACTATACTTATTACACTCACTATTATCAATCTAACTCATATTATTAGCCATATTATGCTTATATGATCGATAGAACGACAATTACTATACATATTACACTCACTGCTATCAATCTAACTCATATTATTAGCCATATTATGCTTATATGATCGATAGAACGACAATTACTATACTTATTTCTCTTATTATTATCAATCTAACTCATATTATTAGCCATATTATGCTTATATGATCGACAGAACGACAATTACTATACTTATTACACTTACTGCTATCAATCTAACTCATATTATTAACCACATTATGTTTATATGATCGGTAGAATGATAATTACTATACTTATTATTCTTATTATTATCAATCTAATTCATATTATTAAACATATTATGCAGATATGATCGATAGAGCGACAATTACTATACTCATTACTCTTATTATTATCAATCTACCTCATATTATTCGCCATATTATGCTTATATGACCGATAGAACGACAATTACTATACTTATTACACTCACTGCTATCAATCTAACTCATATTATTAGCCATATTATGTTTATATGATCGGTAGAATGATAATTACTATACTTATTATTCTTATTATTATCAATCTAACTCATATTATTAACCATGTTTTGCAGGTATGATCGATAGAACGACAATTACTACACTTATTACTCTTATTATTATCAATGGAACTCATATTATTAGCCATGGTATGCAGATATGATCGATAGAACGACAATTACTATACTTATTACTCTTATTATTATCAATCTAACTCATATTATTAATCATATTATGCAGATATGATCGATAGAACGACAATTACTATACTCATTACTCTTATTGCTATCAATCTAACTCATATTATTAATCATATTATGCAGATATGATCGATAGAACGACAATTACTATACTCATTACTCTTATTTTTATCAATCTAACTCATATTATTCGCCATATTATGCTTATATGATCGATGGAACGACAATTACTATACTTATTACACTCACTGTTATCAATCTAACTCATATTATTAGCCATATTATGCTTATATGATCGATAGAACGACAATTACTATACTTATTACTCTTATTATTATCAATGGAACTCATATTATTAGCCATATTGTGCTTCTATGATCGATAGAACGACAATTACTATACTTATTACTCTTATTATTATCAATGGAACTCATATTATTAGCCATATTGTGCTTATATGATCGATAGAACGACAATTACTATACTTATTACACTCACTGTTATCAATCCACCTCATATTATTAACCATATTATGCAGATATGATCGATAGAACGACAATTACTATACTTTTTACTCTTATTATTATCAATCTAACTCATATTATTAGCCATATTATGCTTATATGATCGATAGAACGACAATTACTATACTCATTACTCTTATTATTATCAATCTAACTCATATTATTAGCCATATTATGCTTATATGATCGATAGAACGACAATTACTATACTTATTTCTCTTATTATTATCAATCTAACTCATATTATTAGCCATATTATGCTTATATGATCGATAGAACGACAATTACTATACTTATTACACTTACTGCTATCAATCTAACTCATATTATTAACCATATTATGTTTATATGATCGGTAGAATGATAATTACTATACTTATTATTCTTATTATTATCAATCTAACTCATATTATTAACCATGTTATGCAGGTATGATCGATAGAACGACAATTACTACACTTATTACTCTTATTATTATCAATGGAACTCATATTATTAGCCATGGTATGCAGATATGATCGATAGAACGACAATTACTATACATATTACTCTTATTATTATCAATCTAACTCATATTATTAATCATATTATGCAGATATGATCGATAGAACGACAATTACTATACTCATTACTCTTATTGCTATCAAACTAACTCATATTATTAGCCATATTATGCTTATATGATCGATAGAACGACAATTACTATACTTATTTCTCTTATTATTATCAAACTAACTCATATTATTAGCCATATTATGCTTATATGATCGATAGAACGGCAATTACTATACTTATTACACTCACTGCTATCAATCTAACTCATATTATTAGCCATATTATGTTTATATGATCGGTAGAATGATAATTACTATACTTACTATTCTTATTATTATCAATCTAACTCATATTATTAATCATATTATGCAGATATGATCGATAGAACGACAATTACTATACTCATTACTCTTATTTTTATCAATCTAACTCATATTATTCGCCATATTATGCTTATATGATCGATAGAACGACAATTACTATACTTATTACACTCACTGTTATCAATCTAACTCATATTATTAGCCACATTATGCTTATATGATCGATAGAACGACAATTACTATACTTATTACTCTTATTATTATCAATGGAACTCATATTATTAGCCATATTGTGCTTATATGATCGATAGAACGACAATTACTATACTTATTACTCTTATTATTATCAATGGAACTCATATTATTAGCCATATTGTGCTTATATGATCGATAGAACGACAATTACTATACTTATTACACTCACTGTTATCAATCCACCTCATATTATTAACCATATTATGCAGATATGATCGATAGAACGACAATTACTATACTTTTTACTCTTATTATTATCAATCTAACTCATATTATTAGCCATATTATGCTTATATGATCGATAGAACGACAATTACTATACTTATTACTCTTATTATTATCAATGGAACTCATATTATTAGCCATATTGTGCTTATATGATCGATAGAACGACAATTACTATACTTATTACACTCACTGTTATCAATCCACCTCATATTATTAACCATATTATGCAGATATGATCGATAGAACGACAATTACTATACTTATTACACTCACTATTATCAATCAAACTCATATTATTAGCCATATTATAGTTATATGACCGATAGAACGACAATTACTATACTTATTACACTCACTGCTATCCATCTAACTCATATTATTCGCCATATTATGCTTATATGATCGATAGAACGACAATTACTATACTTATTACACTCACTGTTATCAATCTAACTCATATTAATAGCCATATTATGCTTATATGATCGATAGAACGACAATTACTATACGTATTTCTCTTATTATTATCAATCTACCTCATATTATTCGCCATATTATGCTTATATGATCGATAGAACGACAATTACTATACTTATTACACTCACTGCTATCAATCTAACTCATATTATTAGCCATATTATGCTTATATGATCGATAGAACGACAATTACTATACTTATTACACTCACTGTTATCAATCCAACTCATATTATTAACCATATTATGCAGATGTGATCGATAGAACGACAATTACTATACTCATTACTCTTATTATTATCAATCTAACTCATATTATTCGCCACATTATGCTTATATGATCGATAGAACGACAATTACTATACTTATTACACTCACTGTTATCAATCTAACTCATATTATTAGCCATATTATGCTTATATGATCGATAGAATGATAATTACTATACTTATTACTCTTATTATTATCAATCTAACTCATATTGTTAATCATATTATGCAGATATGATCGATAGAACTACAATTACTATACTCATTATTCTTATTTTTATCAATCTACCTCATATTATTCGCCACATTATGCTTATATGATCGATAGAACGACAATTACTATACTTATTACACTCACTGTTATCAATCTAACTCATATTATTAGCCATATTATGCTTATATGATCGATAGAACGACAATTACTATACTTATTACTCTTATTATTATCAATGGAACTCATATTATTAGCCATATTGTGCTTATATGATCGATAGAACGACAATTACTATACTTATTACACTCACTGTTATCAATCCACCTCATATTATTAACCATATTATGCAGATATGATCGATAGAACGACAATTACTATACTTTTTACTCTTATTATTATCAATCTGACTCATATTATTAGCCATATTATGCTTATATGATCGATAGAACGACAATTTCTATACTCATTACTCTTATTGTTATCAACCTAACTCATATCATTAGCCATATTATGCTTATATGATCGATAGAACGACAATTACTGTACTTATTACACTCACTGTTATCAATCCAACTCATATTATTAACCATATTATGCAGATATGATCGATAGAACGACAATTACTATACTCATTACTCTTATTATTATCAATCTAACTCATATTGTTAATCATATTATGCAGATATGATCGATAGAACGACAATTACTATACTTTTTACTCTTATTATTATCAATCTAACTCATATTATTAGCCATATTATGCTTATATGATCGATAGAACGACAATTACTATACTCATTACTCTTATTGTTATCAATCTAACTCATATTATTAGCCATATTATGCTTATATGATCGATAGAACGACAATCACTATACTTACTTCTCTTATTATTATCAATCTAACTCATATTATTAGCCACATTATGCTAATATGATCGATAGAACGACAATTACTATACTTATTACTCTTATTATTATCAATGGAACTCATATTATTAGCCATATTGTGCTTATATGATCGATAGAACGACAATTACTATACTTATTACTCTTATTATTATCAATGGAACTCATATTATTAGCCATATTGTGCTTATATGATCGATAGAACGACAATTACTATACTTATTACTCTTATTGCTATCAATCTAACTCATATTATTAGCCATATTATGCTTATATGATCGATAGAACGACAATTACTATACTTATTTCTCTTATTATTATCAAACTAACTCATATTATTAGCCATATTATGTTTATATGATCGGTAGAATGATAATTACTATACTTATTATTCTTATTATTATCAATCTAACTCATATTATTAATCATATTATGCAGATATGATCGATAGAACGACAATTACTATACTCATTACTCTTATTTTTATCAATCTAACTCATATTATTCGCCATATTATGCTTATATGATCGATAGAACGACAATTACTATACTTATTACACTCACTGTTATCAATCTAACTCATATTATTAGCCATATTATGCTTATATGATCGATAGAACGACAATCACTATACTTATTACTCTTATTATTATCAATGGAACTCATATTATTAGCCATATTGTGCTTCTATGATCGATAGAACGACAATTACTATACTTATTACTCTTATTATTATCAATGGAACTCATATTATTAGCCATATTGTGCTTATATGATCGATAGAACGACAATTACTATACTTATTACACTCACTGTTATCAATCCACCTCATATTATTAACCATATTATGCAGATATGATCGATAGAACGACAATTACTATACTTTTTACTCTTATTATTATCAATCTAACTCATATTATTAGCCATATTATGCTTATATGATCGATAGAACGACAATTTCTATACTCATTACTCTTATTATTATCAATCTAACTCATATTATTCGCCATATTATGCTATATGATCGATAGAACGACAATTACTATACTTATTACACTCACTGTTATCAATCTAACTCATATTATTAGCCATATTATGCTTATATGATCGATAGAACGACAATTACTATACTTATTACTCTTATTATTATCAATGGAACTCATATTATTAGCCATATTGTGCTTATATGATCGATAGAACGACAATTACTATACTTATTACACTCACTGTTATCAATCCACCTCATATTATTAACCATATTATGCAGATATGATCGATAGAACGACAATTACTATACTTATTACACTCACTATTATCAATCTAACTGAGATTATTAACCATGTTATACTTATATGATCGTTGGGCGACAATTACTGCACTCATTACTCTTATTATTATCAATCTAACTCATATTATTAGCCATATTATGCTTATATGATCGATAGAACGACAATTACTATACTTATTACACTCACTGCTATCCATCTAACTCATATTATTCGCCATATTATGCTTATATGATCGATAGAACGACAATTACTATACTTATTACACTCACTGCTATCAATCTAACTCATATTAATAGCCATATTATGCTTATATGATCGATAGAACGACAATTACTATACGTATTTCTCTTATTATTATCAATCTACCTCATATTATTCGCCATATTATGCTTATATGATCGATAGAACGACAATTACTATACTTATTACACTCACTGCTATCAATCTAACTCATATTATTAGCCATATTATGCTTATATGATCGATAGAACGACAATTACTATACTTATTACACTCACTGTTATCAATCCAACTCATATTATTAACCATATTATGCAGATGTGATCGATAGAACGACAATTACTATACTCATTACTCTTATTATTATCAATCTAACTCATATTATTCGCCACATTATGCTTATATGATCGATAGAACGACAATTACTATACTTATTACACTCACTGTTATCAATCTAACTCATATTATTAGCCATATTATGCTTATATGATCGATAGAATGATAATTACTATACTTATTACTCTTATTATTATCAATCTAACTCATATTGTTAATCATATTATGCAGATATGATCGACAGAACTACAATTACTATACTCATTACTCTTATTTTTATCAATCTACCTCATATTATTCGCCATATTATGCTTATATGATCGATAGAACGACAATTACTATACTTATTACACTCACTGTTATCAATCTAACTCATATTATTAGCCATATTATGCTTATATGATCGATAGAACGACAATTACTATACTTACTACACTCACTATTATCAATCTAAGTCATATTATTAGCCATGTTATGCTTATATGATCGATAGAACGACAATTACTATACTCATTACTCTTATTATTATCAATCTAACTCATATTATTAGCCATATTATGCTTATATGATCGATAGAACGACAATTATTATACTTATTACACTCACTGTTATCAATCTAACTCATATTATTAGCCATATTATGCTTATATGATCGATAGAACGACAATTACTATACTTATTACTCTTATTATTATCAATGGAACTCATATTATTAGCCATACTGTGCTTCTATGATCGATAGAACGGGGGTGTCCCGCTTGGACGCCGACCGATTGGGCGCGTCCCGATTGGACGGTCCCGATTCGACGCGTTCCACTTCGAAGCGGTGCCGATTGGACGCGTCCCAATTCGAAGCTGTTAAATTTGGTTAGGTTATGTTCTATAAGCTCTGCTTAGAATTGGGACGCGTCCAATCGGCACCGCTTCGAATTGGAACGCGTCGAATCGGGACCGTCCAATCGGGACGCGTCCAATCGGTCGGCGTCCAAATGGGCATCACTCGATAGAACGACAATTACTATACTTATTACTCTTATTATTATCAATGGAACTCATATTATTAGCCATATTGTGCTTATATGGTCGATAGAACGACAATTACTATACTTATTACACTCACTGTTATCAATCCACCTCATATTATTAACCATATTATGCAGATATGATCGATAGAACGACAATTACTATACTTTTTACTCTTATTATTATCAATCTAACTCATATTATTAGCCATATTATGCTTATATGATCGATAGAACGACAATTACTATACTCATTACTCTTATTATTATCAATCTAACTCATATTATTAATCATATTATGCAGATATGATCGATAGAACTACAATTACTATACTCATTACTCTTATTTTTATCAATCTACCTCATATTATTCGCCATATTATGCTTATATGACCGATAGAACGACAATTACTATACTTATTACACTCACTGCCATCAATCTAACTCATATTATTAGCCATATTATGTTTATATGATCGGTAGAATGATAATTACTATACTTATTATTCTTATTATTATCAATCTAACTCATATTATTAGCCATATGATGCTTATATGATCGATAGAACGACAATTACTATACTTATTACACTCACTGCTATCAATCTAACTCATATTATTAGCCATATTATGTTTATATGATCGGTAGAATGATAATTACTATACTTATTATTCTTATTATTATCAATCTAACTCATATTATTAGCCATATTATGCTTATATGATCGATAGAACGACAATTACTATACTTACTACACTCACTATTATCAATCTAACTCATATTATTAACCATGTTATGCAGGTACGATCGATAGAACGACAATTACTACACTTATTACTCTTATTATTATCAATGGAACTCATATTATTAGCCATGGTATGCAGATATGTTCGATAGAACGACAATTACTATACTTATTACTCTTATTATTATCAATCTAACTCATATTATTAATCATATTATGCAGATATGATCGATAGAACTACAATTACTATACTCATTACTCTTATTTTTATCAATCTACCTCATATTATTCGCCATATTATGCTTATATGACCGATAGAACGACAATTACTATACTTATTACACTCACTGCTATCAATCTAACTCATATTATTAGCCATATTATGTTTATATGATCGGTAGAATGATAATTACTATACTTATTATTCTTATTATTATCAATCTAACTCATATTATTAACCATGTTTTGCAGGTATGATCGATAGAACGACAATTACTACACTTATTACTCTTATTATTATCAATGGAACTCATATTATTAGCCATGGTATGCAGATATGATCGATAGAACGACAATTACTATACTTATTACTCTTATTATTATCAATCTAACTCATATTATTAATCATATTATGCAGATATGATCGATAGAACGACAATTACTATACTCATTACTCTTATTGCTATCAATCTAACTCATATTATTAATCATATTATGCAGATATGATCGATAGAACGACAATTACTATACTCATTACTCTTATTTTTATCAATCTAACTCATATTATTCGCCATATTATGCTTATATGATCGATGGAACGACAATTACTATACTTATTACACTCACTGTTATCAATCTAACTCATATTATTAGCCATATTATGCTTATATGATCGATAGAACGACAATTACTATACTTATTACTCTTATTATTATCAATGGAACTCATATTATTAGCCATATTGTGCTTCTATGATCGATAGAACGACAATTACTATACTTATTACTCTTATTATTATCAATGGAACTCATATTATTAGCCATATTGTGCTTATATGATCGATAGAACGACAATTACTATACTTATTACACTCACTGTTATCAATCCACCTCATATTATTAACCATATTATGCAGATATGATCGATAGAACGACAATTACTATACTTTTTACTCTTATTATTATCAATCTAACTCATATTATTAGCCATATTATGCTTATATGATCGATAGAACGACAATTACTATACTCATTACTCTTATTATTATCAATCTAACTCATATTATTAGCCATATTATGCTTATATGATCGATAGAACGACAATTACTATACTTATTTCTCTTATTATTATCAATCTAACTCATATTATTAGCCATATTATGCTTATATGATCGATAGAACGACAATTACTATACTTATTACACTTACTGCTATCAATCTAACTCATATTATTAACCATATTATGTTTATATGATCGGTAGAATGATAATTACTATACTTATTATTCTTATTATTATCAATCTAACTCATATTATTAATCATGTTATGCAGGTATGATCGATAGAACGACAATTACTACACTTATTACTCTTATTATTATCAATGGAACTCATATTATTAGCCATGGTATGCAGATATGATCGATAGAACGACAATTACTATACATATTACTCTTATTATTATCAATCTAACTCATATTATTAATCATATTATGCAGATATGATCGATAGAACGACAATTACTATACTCATTACTCTTATTGCTATCAAACTAACTCATATTATTAGCCATATTATGCTTATATGATCGATAGAACGACAATTACTATACTTATTTCTCTTATTATTATCAAACTAACTCATATTATTAGCCATATTATGCTTATATGATCGATAGAACGGCAATTACTATACTTATTACACTCACTGCTATCAATCTAACTCATATTATTAGCCATATTATGTTTATATGATCGGTAGAATGATAATTACTATACTTACTATTCTTATTATTATCAATCTAACTCATATTATTAATCATATTATGCAGATATGATCGATAGAACGACAATTACTATACTCATTACTCTTATTTTTATCAATCTAACTCATATTATTCGCCATATTATGCTTATATGATCGATAGAACGACAATTACTATACTTATTACACTCACTGTTATCAATCTAACTCATATTATTAGCCACATTATGCTTATATGATCGATAGAACGACAATTACTATACTTATTACTCTTATTATTATCAATGGAACTCATATTATTAGCCATATTGTGCTTATATGATCGATAGAACGACAATTACTATACTTATTACTCTTATTATTATCAATGGAACTCATATTATTAGCCATATTGTGCTTATATGATCGATAGAACGACAATTACTATACTTATTACACTCACTGTTATCAATCCACCTCATATTATTAACCATATTATGCAGATATGATCGATAGAACGACAATTACTATACTTTTTACTCTTATTATTATCAATCTAACTCATATTATTAGCCATATTATGCTTATATGATCGATAGAACGACAATTACTATACTTATTACTCTTATTATTATCAATGGAACTCATATTATTAGCCATATTGTGCTTATATGATCGATAGAACGACAATTACTATACTTATTACACTCACTGTTATCAATCCACCTCATATTATTAACCATATTATGCAGATATGATCGATAGAACGACAATTACTATACTTATTACACTCACTATTATCAATCTAACTCATATTATTAGCCATATTATAGTTATATGACCGATAGAACGACAATTACTATACTTATTACACTCACTGCTATCCATCTAACTCATATTATTCGCCATATTATGCTTATATGATCGATAGAACGACAATTACTATACTTATTACACTCACTGTTATCAATCTAACTCATATTAATAGCCATATTATGCTTATATGATCGATAGAACGACAATTACTATACGTATTTCTCTTATTATTATCAATCTACCTCATATTATTCGCCATATTATGCTTATATGATCGATAGAACGACAATTACTATACTTATTACACTCACTGCTATCAATCTAACTCATATTATTAGCCATATTATGCTTATATGATCGATAGAACGACAATTACTATACTTATTACACTCACTGTTATCAATCCAACTCATATTATTAACCATATTATGCAGATGTGATCGATAGAACGACAATTACTATACTCATTACTCTTATTATTATCAATCTAACTCATATTATTCGCCACATTATGCTATATGATCGATAGAACGACAATTACTATACTTATTACACTCACTGTTATCAATCTAACTCATATTATTAGCCATATTATGCTTATATGATCGATAGAACGACAATTACTATACTTATTACTCTTATTATTATCAATGGAACTCATATTATTAGCCATATTGTGCTTATATGATCGATAGAACGACAATTACTATACTTATTACACTCACTGTTATCAATCTAACTCATATTATTAGCCATATTATGCTTATATGATCGATAGAACGACAATTACTATACTTATTTCTCTTATTATTATCAAACTAACTCATATTATTAGCCATATTATGTTTATATGATCGGTAGAATGATAATTACTATACTTATTATTCTTATTATTATCAATCTAACTCATATTATTAATCATATTATGCAGATATGATCGATAGAACGACAATTACTATACTCATTACTCTTATTTTTATCAATCTAACTCATATTATTCGCCATATTATGCTTATATGATCGATAGAACGACAATTACTATACTTATTACACTCACTGTTATCAATCTAACTCATATTATTAGCCATATTATGCTTATATGATCGATAGAACGACAATCACTATACTTATTACTCTTATTATTATCAATGGAACTCATATTATTAGCCATATTGTGCTTCTATGATCGATAGAACGACAATTACTATACTTATTACTCTTATTATTATCAATGGAACTCATATTATTAGCCATATTGTGCTTATATGATCGATAGAACGACAATTACTATACTTATTACACTCACTGTTATCAATCCACCTCATATTATTAACCATATTATGCAGATATGATCGATAGAACGACAATTACTATACTTTTTACTCTTATTATTATCAATCTAACTCATATTATTAGCCATATTATGCTTATATGATCGATAGAACGACAATTTCTATACTCATTACTCTTATTATTATCAATCTAACTCATATTATTCGCCATATTATGCTATATGATCGATAGAACGACAATTACTATACTTATTACACTCACTGTTATCAATCTAACTCATATTATTAGCCATATTATGCTTATATGATCGATAGAACGACAATTACTATACTTATTACTCTTATTATTATCAATGGAACTCATATTATTAGCCATATTGTGCTTATATGATCGATAGAACGACAATTACTATACTTATTACACTCACTGTTATCAATCCACCTCATATTATTAACCATATTATGCAGATATGATCGATAGAACGACAATTACTATACTTATTACACTCACTATTATCAATCTAACTGAGATTATTAACCATGTTATACTTATATGATCGTTGGGCGACAATTACTGCACTCATTACTCTTATTATTATCAATCTAACTCATATTATTAGCCATATTATGCTTATATGATCGATAGAACGACAATTACTATACTTATTACACTCACTGCTATCCATCTAACTCATATTATTCGCCATATTATGCTTATATGATCGATAGAACGACAATTACTATACTTATTACACTCACTGCTATCAATCTAACTCATATTAATAGCCATATTATGCTTATATGATCGATAGAACGACAATTACTATACGTATTTCTCTTATTATTATCAATCTACCTCATATTATTCGCCATATTATGCTTATATGATCGATAGAACGACAATTACTATACTTATTACACTCACTGCTATCAATCTAACTCATATTATTAGCCATATTATGCTTATATGATCGATAGAACGACAATTACTATACTTATTACACTCACTGTTATCAATCCAACTCATATTATTAACCATATTATGCAGATGTGATCGATAGAACGACAATTACTATACTCATTACTCTTATTATTATCAATCTAACTCATATTATTCGCCACATTATGCTTATATGATCGATAGAACGACAATTACTATACTTATTACACTCACTGTTATCAATCTAACTCATATTATTAGCCATATTATGCTTATATGATCGATAGAATGATAATTACTATACTTATTACTCTTATTATTATCAATCTAACTCATATTGTTAATCATATTATGCAGATATGATCGACAGAACTACAATTACTATACTCATTACTCTTATTTTTATCAATCTACCTCATATTATTCGCCACATTATGCTTATATGATCGATAGAACGACAATTACTATACTTATTACACTCACTGTTATCAATCTAACTCATATTATTAGCCATATTATGCTTATATGATCGATAGAACGACAATTACTATACTTATTACACTCACTATTATCAATCTAACTCATATTATTAACCATGTTATGCAGATATGATCGATAGACCGACAATTACTATACTTATTACTCTTATTATTATCAATGGAACTCATATTATTAGCCATGTTATGCTTATATGATCGATAGAACGACAATTACTATACTCATTACTCTTATTATTATCAATCTAACTCATATTATTAGCCATATTATGCTTATATGATCGATAGAACGACAATTATTATACTTATTACACTCACTGTTATCAATCTAACTCATATTATTAGCCATATTATGCTTATATGATCGATAGAACGACAATTACTATACTTATTACTCTTATTATTATCAATGGAACTCATATTATTAGCCATACTGTGCTTCTATGATCGATAGAACGGGGGTGTCCCGCTTGGACGCCGACCGATTGGGCGCGTCCCGATTGGACGGTCCCGATTCGACGCGTTCCAATTCGAAGCGGTGCCGATTGGACGCGTCCCAATTCGAAGCTGTTAAATTTGGTTAGGTTATGTTCTATAAGCTCTGCTTAGAATTGGGACGCGTCCAATCGGCACCGCTTCGAATTGGAACGCGTCGAATCGGGACCGTCCAATCGGGACGCGTCCAATCGGTCGGCGTCCAAATGGGCATCACTCGATAGAACGACAATTACTATACTTATTACTCTTATTATTATCAATGGAACTCATATTATTAGCCATATTGTGCTTATATGGTCGATAGAACGACAATTACTATACTTATTACACTCACTGTTATCAATCCACCTCATATTATTAACCATATTATGCAGATATGATCGATAGAACGACAATTACTATACTTTTTACTCTTATTATTATCAATCTAACTCATATTATTAGCCATATTATGCTTATATGATCGATAGAACGACAATTACTATACTCATTACTCTTATTATTATCAATCTAACTCATATTATTAGCCATATTATGCTTATATGATCGATAGAACGACAATTACTATACTTATTTCTCTTATTATTATCAATCTAACTCATATTATTAGCCATATTATGCTTATATGATCGATAGAACGACAATTACTATACTTATTACACTTACTGCTATCAATCTAACTCATATTATTAACCATATTATGTTTATATGATCGGTAGAATGATAATTACTATACTTATTATTCTTATTATTATCAATCTAATTCATATTATTAACCATATTATGCAGATATGATCGATAGAACGACAATTACTATACTTATTACTCTTATTATTATCAATCTAACTCATATTATTAATCATATTATGCAGATATGATCGATAGAACTACAATTACTATACTCATTACTCTTATTTTTATCAATCTACCTCATATTATTCGCCATATTATGCTTATATGATCGATAGAACGACAATTACTATACTTATTACACTCACTGTTATCAATCTAACTCATATTATTAGCCATATTATGGTCATATGACCGATAGAACGACAATTACTATACTTATTACACTCACTGCTATCAATCTAACTCATATTATTAGCCATATTATGTTTATATGATCGGTAGAATGATAATTACTATACTTGTTATTCTTATTATTATCAATCTAACTCATATTATTAACCATGTTATGCAGGTATGATCGATAGAACGACAATTACTACACTTATTACTCTTATTATTATCAATGGAACTCATATTATTAGCCATGGTATGCAGATATGATCGATAGAACGACAATTACTATACATATTACTCTTATTATTATCAATCTAACTCATATTATTAATCATATTATGCAGATATGATCGATAGAACGACAATTACTATACTCATTACTCTTATTGCTATCAAACTAACTCATATTATTAGCTACATTATGCTTATATGATCGATAGAACGACAATTACTATACTTATTTCTCTTATTATTATCAAACTAACTCATATTATTAGCCATATTATGCTTATATGATCGATAGAACGGCAATTACTATACTTATTACACTCACTGCTATCAATCTAACTCATATTATTAGCCATATTATGTTTATATGATCGGTAGAATGATAATTACTATACTTATTATTCTTATTATTATCAATCTAACTCATATTATTAATCATATTATGCAGATATGATCGATAGAACGACAATTACTATACTCATTACTCTTATTTTTATCAATCTAACTCATATTATTCGCCATATTATGCTTATATGATCGATAGAACGACAATTACTATACTTATTACACTCACTGTTATCAATCTAACTCATATTATTAGCCATATTATGCTTATATGATCGATAGAACGACAATTACTATACTTATTACTCTTATTATTATCAATGGAACTCATATTATTAGCCATATTGTGCTTCTATGATCGATAGAACGACAATTACTATACTTATTACTCTTATTATTATCAATGGAACTCATATTATTAGCCATATTGTGCTTATATGATCGATAGAACGACAATTACTATACTTATTACACTCACTGTTATCAATCCACCTCATATTATTAACCATATTATGCAGATATGATCGATAGAACGACAATTACTATACTTTTTACTCTTATTATTATCAATCTAACTCATATTATTAGCCATATTATGCTTATATGATCGATAGAACGACAATTACTATACTTATTACTCTTATTATTATCAATGGAACTCATATTATTAGCCATATTGTGCTTATATGATCGATAGAACGACAATTACTATACTTATTACACTCACTGTTATCAATCCACCTCATATTATTAACCATATTATGCAGATATGATCGATAGAACGACAATTACTATACTTATTACACTCACTATTATCAATCTAACTCATATTATTAGCCATATTATAGTTATATGACCGATAGAACGACAATTACTATACTTATTACACTCACTATTATCAATCTAACTGAGATTATTAACCATGTTATACTTATATGATCGTTGGGCGACAATTACTGCACTCATTACTCTTATTATTATCAATCTAACTCATATTATTAGCCATATTATGCTTATATGATCGATAGAACGACAATTACTATACTTATTACACTCACTGCTATCCATCTAACTCATATTATTCGCCATATTATGCTTATATGATCGATAGAACGACAATTACTATACTTATTACACTCACTGTTATCAATCTACTCATATTAATAGCCATATTATGCTTATATGATCGATAGAACGACAATTACTATACGTATTTCTCTTATTATTATCAATCTACCTCATATTATTCGCCATATTATGCTTATATGATCGATAGAACGACAATTACTATACTTATTACACTCACTGCTATCAATCTAACTCATATTATTAGCCGTATTATGCTTATATGATCGATAGAATGATAATTACTATACTTATTACTCTTATTATTATCAATCTAACTCATATTGTTAATCATATTATGCAGATATGATCGATAGAACTACAATTACTATACTCATTACTCTTATTTTTATCAATCTACCTCATATTATTCGCCACATTATGCTTATATGATCGATAGAACGACAATTACTATACTTATTACACTCACTGTTATCAATCTAACTCATATTATTAGCCATATTATGCTTATATGATCGATAGAACGACAATTACTATACTTTTTACTCTTATTATTATCAATCTAACTCATATTATTAGCCATATTATGCTTATATGATCGATAGAACGACAATTTCTATACTCATTACTCTTATTGTTATCAACCTAACTCATATCATTAGCCATATTATGCTTATATGATCGATAGAACGACAATTACTATACTTATTACACTCACTGTTATCAATCCAACTCATATTATTAACCATATTATGCAGATATGATCGATAGAACGACAATTACTATACTCATTACTCTTATTATTATCAATCTAACTCATATTGTTAATCATATTATGCAGATATGATCGATAGAACGACAATTACTATACTTTTTACTCTTATTATTATCAATCTAACTCATATTATTAGCCATATTATGCTTATATGATCGATAGAACGACAATTACTATACTCATTACTCTTATTGTTATCAATCTAACTCATATTATTAGCCATATTATGCTTATATGATCGATAGAACGACAATCACTATACTTACTTCTCTTATTATTATCAATCTAACTCATATTATTAGCCACATTATGCTTATATGATCGATAGAACGACAATTACTATACTTATTACTCTTATTATTATCAATGGAACTCATATTATTAGCCATATTGTGCTTATATGATCGATAGAACGACAATTACTATACTTATTACTCTTATTATTATCAATGGAACTCATATTATTAGCCATATTGTGCTTATATGATCGATAGAACGACAATTACTATACTTATTACTCTTATTGCTATCAATCTAACTCATATTATTAGCCATATTATGCTTATATGATCGATAGAACGACAATTACTATACTTATTTCTCTTATTATTATCAAACTAACTCATATTATTAGCCATATTATGTTTATATGATCGGTAGAATGATAATTACTATACTTATTATTCTTATTATTATCAATCTAACTCATATTATTAATCATATTATGCAGATATGATCGATAGAACGACAATTACTATACTCATTACTCTTATTTTTATCAATCTAACTCATATTATTCGCCATATTATGCTTATATGATCGATAGAACGACAATTACTATACTTATTACACTCACTGTTATCAATCTAACTCATATTATTAGCCATATTATGCTTATATGATCGATAGAACGACAATTACTATACTTATTACTCTTATTATTATCAATGGAACTCATATTATTAGCCATATTGTGCTTATATGATCGATAGAACGACAATTACTATACTTATTACACTCACTGTTATCAATCTAACTCATATTATTAGCCATATTATGCTTATATGATCGATAGAACGACAATTACTATACTTATTACTCTTATTATTATCAATGGAACTCATATTATTAGCCATATTGTGCTTATATGATCGATAGAACGACAATTACTATACTTATTACACTCACTGTTATCAATCCACCTCATATTATTAACCATATTATGCAGATATGATCGATAGAACGACAATTACTATACTTATTACACTCACTATTATCAATCTAACTGAGATTATTAACCATGTTATACTTATATGATCGTTGGGCGACAATTACTGCACTCATTACTCTTATTATTATCAATCTAACTCATATTATTAGCCATATTATGCTTATATGATCGATAGAACGACAATTACTATACTTATTACACTCACTGCTATCCATCTAACTCATATTATTCGCCATATTATGCTTATATGATCGATAGAACGACAATTACTATACTTATTACACTCACTGTTATCAATCTAACTCATATTAATAGCCATATTATGCTTATATGATCGATAGAACGACAATTACTATACGTATTTCTCTTATTATTATCAATCTACCTCATATTATTCGCCATATTATGCTTATATGATCGATAGAACGACAATTACTATACTTATTACACTCACTGCTATCAATCTAACTCATATTATTAGCCATATTATGCTTATATGATCGATAGAATGATAATTACTATACTTATTACTCTTATTATTATCAATCTAACTCATATTGTTAATCATATTATGCAGATATGATCGATAGAACTACAATTACTATACTCATTACTCTTATTTTTATCAATCTACCTCATATTATTCGCCACATTATGCTTATATGATCGATAGAACGACAATTACTATACTTATTACACTCACTGTTATCAATCTAACTCATATTATTAACCATATTATGCTTATATGATCGATAGAACGACAATTACTATACTTATTACACTCACTATTATCAATCTAACTCATATTATTAGCCATATTACAGTTATATCACCGATAGAACGACAACTACTATACTTATTACACTCACTATTATCAATCTAACTGAGATTATTAACCATGTTATGCTTATATGATCGTTGGGCGACAATTACTGCACTCATTACTCTTATTATTATCAATCTAACTCATATTATTAGCCATATTATGCTTATATGATCGATAGAACGACAATTACTATACTTATTACACTCACTGTTATCAATCCACCTCATATTATTAACCATATTATGATGATATGATCGATAGAACGACCATTACTATACTTATTACTCTTATTATTATCAATGGAACTCATAGTATTAGCCATATTGTGCTTACATGATCGATAGAACGACAATTACTATACTTATTACACTCACTGTTATCAATCCACCTCATATTATTAACCATATTATGATGATATGATCGATAGAACGACCATTACTATACTTTTTACTCTTATTATTATCAATCTAACTCATATTATTAGCCATATTATGCTTATATGATCGATAGAACGACAATTACTATACTCATTACTCTTATTGTTATCAATCTAACTCATATTATTAGCCATATTATGCTTATATGATCGATAGAACGACAATCACTATACTAACTTCTCTTATTATTATCAATCTAACTCATATTATTAGCCACATTATGCTTATATGATCGATAGAACGACAATTACTATACTTATTACACTCACTGTTATCAATCTAACTCATATTATTAGCCATATTATGCTTATATGATCGATAGAACGACAATTACTATACTTATTACTCTTATTATTATCAATGGAACTCATATTATTAGCCATATTGTGCTTATATGATCGATAGAACGACAATTACTATACTTATTACTCTTATTATTATCAATGGAACTCATATTATTAGCCATATTGTGCTTATATGATCGATAGAACGACAATTACTATACTTATTACACTCACTGTTATCAATCCACCTCATATTATTAACCATATTATGCAGATATGATCGATAGAACGACAATTACTATACTTTTTACTCTTATTATTATCAATCTAACTCATATTATTAGCCATATTATGCTTATATGATCGATAGAACGACAATTTCTATACTCATTACTCTTATTATTATCAATCTAACTCATATTATTAGCCATATTATGCTTATATGATCGATAGAACGACAATTACTATACTTATTACACTCACTGCTATCAATCTAACTCATATTATTCGCCATATTATGCTTATATGATCGATAGAACGACAATTACTACACTTATTACACTCACTGTTATCAATCTAACTCATATTAATAGCCATATTATGCTTATATGATCGATAGAACGACAATTACTATACTTATTTCTCTTATTATTATCAATCTAACTCATATTATTAGCCATATTATGCTTATATGATCGATAGAACGACAATTACTATACTTATTACTCTTATTATTATCAATGGAACTCATATTATTAGCCATATTGTGCTTATATGATCGATAGAACGACAATTACTATACTTATTACACTCACTGTTATCAATCCACCTCATATTATTAACCATATTATGCAGATATGATCGATAGAACGACAATTACTATACTTATTACACTCACTGCTCTCAATCTAACTGATATTATTAGCCATATTATGTTTATATGATAGGTAGAATGATAATTACTATACTTATTACTCTTATTATTATCAATCTAACTCATATTGTTAATCATATTATGCAGATATGATCGATAGAACTACAATTACTATACTCATTACTCTTATTTTTATCAATCTACCTCATATTATTCGCCATATTATGCTTATATGATCGATAGAACAACAATTACTATACTTATTACACTCACTGTTATCAATCTAACTCATATTATTAGCCATATTATGCTTATATGATCGATAGAACGACAATTACTATACTTATTACACTCACTATTATCAATCTAACTCATATTATTAGCCATATTATAGTTATATGACCGATAGAACGACAATTACTATACTTATTACACTCACTATTATCAATCTAACTGAGATTATTAACCATGTTATGCTTATATGATCGTTGGGCGACAATTACTATACTCATTACTCTTATTATTATCAATCTAACTCATATTATTAGCCATATTATGCTTATATGATCGATAGAATGACAATTACTATACTTATTACACTCACTGTTATCAATCTAACTCATATTATTAGCCAATATTATGCTTACATGATCGATAGAACGACAATTACTATACTTATTGCTCTTATTATTATCAATGGAACTCATATTATTAGCCATATTGTGCTTATATGATCGATAGAACGACAATTACTATACTTATTACTCTTATTATTATCAATGGAACTCATATTATTAGCCATATTGTGCTTATATGATCGATAGAACGACAATTACTATACTTATTACACTCACTGTTATCAATCCACCTCATATTATTAACCATATTATGCAGATATGATCGATAGAACGACAATTACTATACTTTTTACTCTTATTATTATCAATCTAACTCATATTATTAGCCATATTATGCTTATATGATCGATAGAACGACAATTTCTATACTCATTACTCTTATTGTTATCAATCTAACTCATATTATTAGCCATATTATGCTTATATGATCGATAGAACGACAATTACTATACTTATTACACTCACTGTTATCAATCCAACTCATATTATTAACCATATTATGCAGATATGATCGATAGAACAACAATTACTATACTCATTACTCTTATTATTATCAATCTAACTCATATTGTTAATCATATTATGCAGATATGATCGATAGAACTACAATTACTATACACATTACTCTTATTTTTATCAATCTACCTCATATTATTCGCCATATTATGCTTATATGATCGATAGAACGACAATTACTATACTTATTACACTCACTGTTATCAATCTAACTCATATTATTAGCCATATTATGCTTATATGATCGATAGAACGACAATTACTATACTTACTACACTCACTATTATCAATCTAACTCATATTATTAACCATGTTATGCAGATATGATCGATAGAACGACAATTACTATACTCATTACTCTTATTTTTATCAATCTAACTCATATTATTCGCCATGTTATGCTTATATGATCGATAGAACGACAATTACTATACTTATTACACTCACTGTTATCAATCTAACTCATATTATTAGCCATATTATGCTTATATGATCGATAGAACGACAATTACTATACTTATTACTCTTATTATTATCAATGGAACTCATATTATTAGCCATATTGTGCTTATATGATCGATAGAACGACAATTTCTATACTCATTACTCTTATTATTATCAATCTAACTCATATTATTCGCCATATTATGCTATATGATCGATAGAACGACAATTACTATACTTATTACACTCACTGTTATCAATCTAACTCATATTATTAGCCATATTATGCTTATATGATCGATAGAACGACAATTACTATACTTATTACTCTTATTATTATCAATGGAACTCATATTACTAGCCATATTGTGCTTATATGATCGATAGAACGACAATTACTATACTTATTACACTCACTGTTATCAATCCACCTCATATTATTAACCATATTATGCAGATATGATCGATAGAACGACAATTACTATACTTTTTACTCTTATTATTATCAATCTAACTCATATTATTAGCCATATTATGCTTATATGATCGATAGAACGACAATTTCTATACTCATTACTCTTATTATTATCAATCTAACTCATATTATTCGCCATATTATGCTATATGATCGATAGAACGACAATTACTATACTTATTACACTCAGTGTTATCAATCTAACTCATATTATTAGCCATATTATGCTTATATGATCGATAGAACGACAATTACTATACTTATTACTCTTATTATTATCAATGGAACTCATATTATTAGCCATATTGTGCTTACATGATCGATAGAACGACAATTACTATACTTATTACACTCACTGTTATCAATCCACCTCATATTATTAACCATATTCTGATGATATGATCGATAGAACGACCATTACTATACTTTTTACTCTTATTATTATCAATCTAACTCATATTATTAGCCATATTATGCTTATATGATCGATAGAACGACAATTACTATACTCATTACTCTTATTGTTATCAATCTAACTCATATTATTAGCCATATTATGCTTATATGATCGATAGAACGACAATCACTATACTTACTTCTCTTATTATTATCAATCTAACTCATATTATTAGCCACATTATGCTTATATGATCGATAGAACGACAATTACTATACTTATTACACTCACTGTTATCAATCTAACTCATATTATTAGCCATATTATGCTTATATGATCGACAGAACGACAATTACTATACTTATTACTCTTATTATTATCAAGGGAACTCATATTATTAGCCATATTGTGCTTATATGATCGATGGAACGACAATTACTATACTTATTACTCTTATTATTATCAATGGAACTCATATTATTAGCCATATTGTGCTTATATGATCGATAGAACGACAATTTCTATACTCATTACTCTTATTGTTATCAATCTAACTCATATTATTAGCCATATTATGCTTATATGATCGATAGAACGACAATTACTATACTTATTACACTCACTGTTATCAATCCAACTCATATTATTAACCATATTATGCAGATATGATCGATAGAACAACAATTACTATACTCATTACTCTTATTATTATCAATCTAACTCATATTGTTAATCATATTATGCAGATATGATCGATAGAACTACAATTACTATACACATTACTCTTATTTTTATCAATCTACCTCATATTATTCGCCATATTATGCTTATATGATCGATAGAACGACAATTACTATACTTATTACACTCACTGTTATCAATCTAACTCATATTATTAGCCATATTATGCTTATATGATCGATAGAACGACAATTACTATACTTACTACACTCACTATTATCAATCTAACTCATATTATTAACCATGTTATGCAGATATGATCGATAGAACGACAATTACTATACTCATTACTCTTATTTTTATCAATCTAACTCATATTATTCGCCATGTTATGCTTATATGATCGATAGGACGACAATTACTATACTTATTACACTCACTGTTATCAATCTAACTCATATTATTAGCCATATTATGCTTATATGATCGATAGAACGACAATTACTATACTTATTACACTCACTATTATCAATCTAACTCATATTATTAGCCATATTATAGTTATATGACCGATAGAACGACAATTACTATACTTATTACACTCACTATTATCAATCTAACTGAGATTATTAACCATGTTATGCTTATATGATCGTTGGGCGACAATTACTATACTCATTACTCTTATTATTATCAATCTAACTCATATTATTAGCCATATTATGCTTATATGATCGATAGAATGACAATTACTATACTTATTACACTCACTGTTATCAATCTAACTCATATTATTAGCCAATATTATGCTTACATGATCGATAGAACGGCAATTACTATACTTATTGCTCTTATTATTATCAATGGAACTCATATTATTAGCCATATTGTGCTTATATGATCGATAGAACGACAATTACTATACTTATTACTCTTATTATTATCAATGGAACTCATATTATTAGCCATATTGTGCTTATATGATCGATAGAACGACAATTACTATACTTATTACACTCACTGTTATCAATCCACCTCATATTATTAACCATATTATGCAGATATGATCGATAGAACGACAATTACTATACTTTTTACTCTTATTATTATCAATCTAACTCATATTATTAGCCATATTATGCTTATATGATCGATAGAACGACAATTTCTATACTCATTACTCTTATTGTTATCAATCTAACTCATATTATTAGCCATATTATGCTTATATGATCGATAGAACGACAATTACTATACTTATTACACTCACTGTTATCAATCCAACTCATATTATTAACCATATTATGCAGATATGATCGATAGAACAACAATTACTATACTCATTACTCTTATTATTATCAATCTAACTCATATTGTTAATCATATTATGCAGATATGATCGATAGAACTACAATTACTATACACATTACTCTTATTTTTATCAATCTACCTCATATTATTCGCCATATTATGCTTATATGATCGATAGAACGACAATTACTATACTTATTACACTCACTGTTATCAATCTAACTCATATTATTAGCCATATTATGCTTATATGATCGATAGAACGACAATTACTATACTTACTACACTCACTATTATCAATCTAACTCATATTATTAACCATGTTATGCAGATATGATCGATAGAACGACAATTACTATACTCATTACTCTTATTTTTATCAATCTAACTCATATTATTCGCCATGTTATGCTTATATGATCGATAGAACGACAATTACTATACTTATTACACTCACTGTTATCAATCTAACTCATATTATTAGCCATATTATGCTTATATGATCGATAGAACGACAATTACTATACTTATTACTCTTATTATTATCAATGGAACTCATATTATTAGCCATATTGTGCTTATATGATCGATAGAACGACAATTTCTATACTCATTACTCTTATTATTATCAATCTAACTCATATTATTCGCCATATTATGCTATATGATCGATAGAACGACAATTACTATACTTATTACACTCACTGTTATCAATCTAACTCATATTATTAGCCATATTATGCTTATATGATCGATAGAACGACAATTACTATACTTATTACTCTTATTATTATCAATGGAACTCATATTACTAGCCATATTGTGCTTATATGATCGATAGAACGACAATTACTATACTTATTACACTCACTGTTATCAATCCACCTCATATTATTAACCATATTATGCAGATATGATCGATAGAACGACAATTACTATACTTTTTACTCTTATTATTATCAATCTAACTCATATTATTAGCCATATTATGCTTATATGATCGATAGAACGACAATTTCTATACTCATTACTCTTATTATTATCAATCTAACTCATATTATTCGCCATATTATGCTATATGATCGATAGAACGACAATTACTATACTTATTACACTCAGTGTTATCAATCTAACTCATATTATTAGCCATATTATGCTTATATGATCGATAGAACGACAATTACTATACTTATTACTCTTATTATTATCAATGGAACTCATATTATTAGCCATATTGTGCTTACATGATCGATAGAACGACAATTACTATACTTATTACACTCACTGTTATCAATCCACCTCATATTATTAACCATATTCTGATGATATGATCGATAGAACGACCATTACTATACTTTTTACTCTTATTATTATCAATCTAACTCATATTATTAGCCATATTATGCTTATATGATCGATAGAACGACAATTACTATACTCATTACTCTTATTGTTATCAATCTAACTCATATTATTAGCCATATTATGCTTATATGATCGATAGAACGACAATCACTATACTTACTTCTCTTATTATTATCAATCTAACTCATATTATTAGCCACATTATGCTTATATGATCGATAGAACGACAATTACTATACTTATTACACTCACTGTTATCAATCTAACTCATATTATTAGCCATATTATGCTTATATGATCGACAGAACGACAATTACTATACTTATTACTCTTATTATTATCAAGGGAACTCATATAATAGCCATATTGTGCTTATATGATCGATGGAACGACAATTACTATACTTATTACTCTTATTATTATCAATGGAACTCATATTATTAGCCATATTGTGCTTATATGATCGATAGAACGACAATTTCTATACTCATTACTCTTATTGTTATCAATCTAACTCATATTATTAGCCATATTATGCTTATATGATCGATAGAACGACAATTACTATACTTATTACACTCACTGTTATCAATCCAACTCATATTATTAACCATATTATGCAGATATGATCGATAGAACAACAATTACTATACTCATTACTCTTATTATTATCAATCTAACTCATATTGTTAATCATATTATGCAGATATGATCGATAGAACTACAATTACTATACACATTACTCTTATTTTTATCAATCTACCTCATATTATTCGCCATATTATGCTTATATGATCGATAGAACGACAATTACTATACTTATTACACTCACTGTTATCAATCTAACTCATATTATTAGCCATATTATGCTTATATGATCGATAGAACGACAATTACTATACTTACTACACTCACTATTATCAATCTAACTCATATTATTAACCATGTTATGCAGATATGATCGATAGAACGACAATTACTATACTCATTACTCTTATTTTTATCAATCTAACTCATATTATTCGCCATGTTATGCTTATATGATCGATAGGACGACAATTACTATACTTATTACACTCACTGTTATCAATCTAACTCATATTATTAGCCATATTATGCTTATATGATCGATAGAACGACAATTACTATACTTATTACTCTTATTATTATCAATGGAACTCATATTATTAGCCATATTGTGCTTATATGATCGATAGAACGACAATTTCTATACTCATTACTCTTATTATTATCAATCTAACTCATATTATTCGCCATATTATGCTATATGATCGATAGAACGACAATTACTATACTTATTACACTCACTGTTATCAATCTAACTCATATTATTAGCCATATTATGCTTATATGATCGATAGAACGACAATTACTATACTTATTACTCTTATTATTATCAATGGAACTCATATTACTAGCCATATTGTGCTTATATAATCGATAGAACGACAATTACTATACTTATTACACTCACTGTTATCAATCCACCTCATATTATTAACCATATTATGCAGATATGATCGATAGAACGACAATTACTATACTTTTTACTCTTATTATTATCAATCTAACTCATATTATTAGCCATATTATGCTTATATGATCGATAGAACGACAATTACTATACTTATTACACTCACTGTTATCAATCTAACTCATATTATTAGCCATATTATGCTTATAAGATCGATAGAACGACAATTACTATACTTATTACTCTTATTATTATCAATGGAACTCATATTATTAGCCATATTGTGCTTATATGATCGATAGAACGACAATTACTATACTTATTACACTCACTGTTATCAATCTAACTCATATTATTAGCCATATTATGCTTATATGATCGATAGAACGACAATTACTATACTTATTACTCTTATTATTATCAATGGAACTCATATTATTAGCCATATTGTGCTTATATGATCGATAGAACGACAATTACTATACTTATTACTCTTATTATTATCAATGGAACTCATATTATTAGCCATATTGTGCTTATATGATCGATAGAGCGACAATTACTATACTTATTACACTCACTGTTATCAATCCACCTCATATTATTAACCATATTATGCAGATATGATCGATAGAACGACAATTACTATACTTTTTACTCTTATTATTATCAATCTAACTCATATTATTAGCCATATTATGCTTATATGATCGATAGAACGACAATTTCTATACTCATTACTCTTATTGTTATCAATCTAACTCATATTATTAGCCATATTATGCTTATATGATCGATAGAACGACAATTACTATACTTATTACACTCACTGTTATCAATCCAACTCATATTATTAACCATATTATGCAGATATGATCGATAGAACGACAATTACTATACTCATTACTCTTATTATTATCAATCTAACTCATATTGTTAATCATATTATGCAGATATGATCGATAGAACTACAATTACTATACACATTACTCTTATTTTTATCAATCTACCTCATATTATTCGCCATATTATGCTTATATGATCGATAGAACGACAATTACTATACTTATTACACTCACTGTTATCAATCCACCTCATATTATTAACCATATTATGCAGATATGATCGATAGAACGACAATTACTATACTTTTTACTCTTATTATTATCAATCTAACTCATATTATTAGCCATATTATGCTTATATGATCGATAGAACGACAATTTCTATACTCATTACTCTTATTGTTATCAATCTAACTCATATTATTAGCCATATTATGCTTATATGATCGATAGAACGACAATTACTATACTTATTACACTCACTGTTATCAATCCAACTCATATTATTAACCATATTATGCAGATATGATCGATAGAACGGCAATTACTATACTCATTACTCTTATTATTATCAATCTAACTCATATTGTTAATCATATTATGCAGATATGGTCGATAGAACTACAATTACTATACACATTACTCTTATTTTTATCAATCTACCTCATATTATTCGCCATATTATGCTTATATGATCGATAGAACGACAATTACTATACTTATTACACTCACTGTTATCAATCTAACTCATATTATTAGCCATATTATGCTTATATGATCGATAGAACGACAATTACTATACTTACTACACTCACTATTATCAATCTAACTCATATTATTAACCATGTTATGCAGATATGATCGATAGAACGACAATTACTATACTCATTACTCTTATTTTTATCAATCTAACTCATATTATTCGCCATATTATGCTTATATGATCGATAGAACGACAATTACTATACTTATTACACTCACTGTTATCAATCTAACTCATATTATTAGCCATATTATGCTTATATGATCGATAGAACGACAATTACTATACTTATTACACTCACTGTTATCAATCCACCTCATATTATTAACCATATTATGCAGATATGATCGATAGAACGACAAGTACTATACTTTTTACTCTTATTATTATCAATCTAACTCATATTATTAGCCATATTATGCTTATATGATCGATAGAACGACAATTTCTATACTCATTACTCTTATTATTATCAATCTAACTCACATTATTCGCCATATTATGCTATATGATCGATAGAACGACAATTACTATACTTATTACACTCACTGTTATCAATCTAACTCATATTATTAGCCATATTATGCTTATATGATCGATAGAACGACAATTACTATACTCATTACTCTTATTGTTATCAATCTAACTCATATTATTAGCCATATTATGCTTATATGATCGATAGAACGACAATCACTATACTTATTTCTCTTATTATTATCAATCTAACTCATATTATTAGCCACATTATGCTTACATGATCGATAGAACGACAATTACTATACTTATTACACTCACTGTTATCAATCTAACTCATATTATTAGCCATATTATGCTTATATGATCGATAGAACGACAATTACTATACTTATTACTCTTATTATTATCAATGGAACTCATATTATTAGCCATATTGTGCTTATATGATCGATAGAACGACAATTACTATACTTATTACTCTTATTATTATCAATGGAACTCATATTATTAGCCATATTGTGCTTATATGATCGATAGAACGACAATTACTATACTTATTACACTCACTGTTATCAATCCACCTCATATTATTAACCATATTATGCAGATATGATCGATAGAATGACAATTACTATACTTTTTACTCTTATTATCATCAATCTAACTCATATTATTAGCCATATTATGCTTATATGATCGATAGAACGACAATTTCTATACTCATTACTCTTATTATTATCAATCTAACTCATATTATTAGCCATATTATGCTTATATGATCGATAGAACGACAATTACTATACTTATTACACTCACTGCTATCAATCTAACTCATATTATTCGCCATATTATGCAGATATGATCGATAGAACGACAATTACTATACTCATTACTCTTATTATTATCAATCTAACTCATATTGTTAATCATATTATGCAGATATGATCGATAGAACTACAATTACTATACACATTACTCTTATTTTTATCAATCTACCTCATATTATTCGCCATATTATGCTTATATGATCGATAGAACGACAATTACTATACTTATTACACTCACTGTTATCAATCCACCTCATATTATTAACCATATTATGCAGATATGATCGATAGAACGACAATTACTATACACATTACTCTTATTTTTATCAATCTAACTCATATTATTCGCCATGTTATGCTTATATGATCGATAGAACGACAATTACTATACTTATTACACTCACTGTTATCAATCTAACTTATATTATTAGCCATATTATGCTTATATGATCGATAGAACGACAATTACTATACTTACTACACTCACTATTATCAATCTAACTCATATTATTAACCATGTTATGCAGATATGATCGATAGAACGACAATTACTATACTCATTACTCTTATTTTTATCAATCTAACTCATATTATTCGCCATATTATGCTTATATGATCGATAGAACGACAATTACTATACTTATTACACTCACTGTTATCAATCTAACTCATATTATTAGCCATATTATGCTTATATGATCGATAGAACGACAATTACTATACTTATTACACTCACTGTTATCAATCCACCTCATATTATTAACCATATTATGCAGATATGATCGATAGAACGACAAGTACTATACTTTTTACTCTTATTATTATCAATCTAACTCATATTATTAGCCATATTATGCTTATATGATCGATAGAACGACAATTTCTATACTCATTACTCTTATTATTATCAATCTAACTCACATTATTCGCCATATTATGCTATATGATCGATAGAACGACAATTACTATACTTATTACACTCACTGTTATCAATCTAACTCATATTATTAGCCATATTATGCTTATATGATCGATAGAACGACAATTACTATACTGATTACTCTTATTGTTATCAATCTAACTCATATTATTAGCCATATTATGCTTATATGATCGATAGAACGACAATCACTATACTTATTTCTCTTATTATTATCAATCTAACTCATATTATTAGCCACATTATGCTTACATGATCGATAGAACGACAATTACTATACTTATTACACTCACTGTTATCAATCTAACTCATATTATTAGCCATATTATGCTTATATGATCGATAGAACGACAATTACTATACTTATTACTCTTATTATTATCAATGGAACTCATATTATTAGCCATATTGTGCTTATATGATCGATAGAACGACAATTACTATACTTATTACTCTTATTATTATCAATGGAACTCATATTATTAGCCATATTGTGCTTATATGATCGATAGAACGACAATTACTATACTTATTACACTCACTGTTATCAATCCACCTCATATTATTAACCATATTATGCAGATATGATCGATAGAATGACAATTACTATACTTTTTACTCTTATTATTATCAATCTAACTCATATTATTAGCCATATTATGCTTATATGATCGATAGAACGACAATTACTATACTTATTACACTCACTGCTATCAATCTAACTCATATTATTCGCCATATTATGCTTATATGATCGATAGAACGACAATTACTATACTTATTACACTCACTGTTATCAATCTAACTCATATTAATAGCCATATTATGCTTATATGATCGATAGAACGACAATTACTATACTTATTTCTCTTATTATTATCAATCTAACTCATATTATTAGCCATATTATGCTTATATGATCGATAGAACGACAATTACTATACTTATTACACTCACTGCTCTCAATCTAACTCATATTATTAGCCATATTATGTTTATATGATCGGTAGAATGATAATTACTATACTTATTACTCTTATTATTATCAATCTAACTCATATTGTTAATCATATTATGCAGATATGATCGATAGAACTACAATTACTATACTCATTACTCTTATTTTTATCAATCTACCTCATATTATTCGCCATATTATGCTTATATGATCGATAGGACGACAATTACTATACTTATTACACTCACTGTTATCAATCTAACTCATATTATTAGCCATATTATAGTTATATGACCGATAGAACGACAATTACTATACTTATTACACTCACTATTATCAATCTAACTGAGATTATTAACCATGTTATGCTTATATGATCGTTGGGCGACAATTACTATACTCATTACTCTTATTATTATCAATCTAACTCATATTATTAGCCATATTATGGTTATATGATCGATAGAACGAAAGTTACTATACTCATTACTCTTATTATTATCAATCTAACTCATATTATTATCCATATTATGCTTATATGATCGATAGAACGACAATTACTATACTTATTACACTCACTGTTATCGATCCAACTCATATTATTAACCATATTATGCAGATATGATCGATAGAACGACAATTACTATACTCATTACTCTTATTATTATCAATCTAACTCATATTATTAGCCATATTATGCTTATATGATCGATAGAACGACAATTACTATACTTATTACACTCACTGTTATCGATCCAACTCATATTATTAACCATATTATGCAGATATGATCGATAGAACGACAATTACTATACTCATTACTCTTATTATTATCAATCTAACTCATATTATTAGCCATATTATGCTTATATGATCGATAGTACGACAATTACTATACTTATTACACTCCCTATTATCAATCTAACTCATATTATTAACCATGTTATGCAGATATGATCGATAGAACGACAATTACTATACTTATTACTCTTATTATTATCAATGGAACTCATATTATTAGCCATGTTATGCTTATATGATCGATAGAACGACAATTACTATACTCATTACTCTTATTATTATCAATCTAACTCATATTATTAGCCATATTATGCTTATATGATCGATAGAACGACAATTACTATACTTATTTCTCTTATTATTATCAATCTAACTCATATTATTAGCCATATTATGCTTATATGATCGATAGAACGACAATTACTATACTTATTACACTCACTGCTATCAATCTAACTCATATTATTAGCCATATTATGTTTATATGATCGGTAGAATGATAATTACTATACTTATTATTCTTATTATTATCAGTCTAACTCATATTATTAATCATATTATGCAGATATGATCGATAGAACTACAATTACTATACTCATTACTCTTATTTTTATCAATCTAACTCATATTATTCGCCATATTATGCTTATATGATCGATAGAACGACAATTACTATACTTATTACACTCACTGTTATCAATCTAACTCATATTATTAGCCATATTATGCTTATATGATCGATAGAACGACAATTACTATACTTATTACTCTTATTATTATCAATGGAACTCATATTATTAGCCATATTGTGCTTATATGATCGATAGAACGACAATTTCTATACTCATTACTCTTATTATTATCAATCTAACTCATATTATTCGCCATATTATGCTATATGATCGATAGAACGACAATTACTATACTTATTACACTCACTGTTATCAATCTAACTCATATTATTAGCCATATTATGCTTATATGATCGATAGAACGACAATTACTATACTTATTACTCTTATTATTATCAATGGAACTCATATTACTAGCCATATTGTGCTTATATGATCGATAGAACGACAATTACTATACTTATTACACTCACTGTTATCAATCCACCTCATATTATTAACCATATTATGCAGATATGATCGATAGAACGACAATTACTATACTTTTTACTCTTATTATTATCAATCTAACTCATATTATTAGCCATATTATGCTTATATGATCGATAGAACGACAATTACTATACTCATTACTCTTATTGTTATCAATCTAACTCATATTATTAGCCATATTATGCTTATATGATCGATAGAACGACAATCACTATACTTATTTCTCTTATTATTATCAATCTAACTCATATTATTAGCCACATTATGCTTACATGATCGATAGAACGACAATTACTATACTTATTACACTCACTGTTATCAATCTAACTCATATTATTAGCCATATTATGCTTATATGATCGATAGAACGACAATTACTATACTTATTACTCTTATTATTATCAATGGAACTCATATTATTAGCCATATTGTGCTTATATGATCGATAGAACGACAATTACTATACTTATTACTCTTATTATTATCAATGGAACTCATATTATTAGCCATATTGTGCTTATATGATCGATAGAACGACAATTACTATACTTATTACACTCACTGTTATCAATCCACCTCATATTATTAACCATATTATGCAGATATGATCGATAGAATGACAATTACTATACTTTTTACTCTTATTATTATCAATCTAACTCATATTATTAGCCATATTATGCTTATATGATCGATAGAACGACAATTTCTATACTCATTACTCTTATTATTATCAATCCAACTCATATTATTAGCCATATTATGCTTATATGATCGATAGAACGACAATTACTATACTTATTACACTCACTGCTATCAATCTAACTCATATTATTCGCCATATTATGCTTATATGATCGATAGAACGACAATTACTATACTTATTACACTCACTGTTATCAATCTAACTCATATTAATAGCCATATTATGCTTATATGATCGATAGAACGACAATTACTATACTTATTTCTCTTATTATTATCAATCTAACTCATATTATTAGCCATATTATGCTTATATGATCGATAGAACGACAATTACTATACTTATTACACTCACTGCTCTCAATCTAACTCATATTATTAGCCATATTATGTTTATATGATCGGTAGAATGATAATTACTATACTTATTACTCTTATTATTATCAATCTAACTCATATTGTTAATCATATTATGCAGATATGATCGATAGAACTACAATTACTATACTCATTACTCTTATTTTTATCAATCTACCTCATATTATTCGGCATATTATGCTTATATGATCGATAGGACGACAATTACTATACTTATTACACTCACTGTTATCAATCTAACTCATATTATTAGCCATATTATAGTTATATGACCGATAGAACGACAATTACTATACTTATTACACTCACTATTATCAATCTAACTGAGATTATTAACCATGTTATGCTTATATGATCGTTGGGCGACAATTACTATACTCATTACTCTTATTATTATCAATCTAACTCATATTATTATCCATATTATGCTTATATGATCGATAGAACGACAATTACTATACTTATTACACTCACTGTTATCGATCCAACTCATATTATTAACCATATTATGCAGATATGATCAATAGAACGACAATTACTATACTCATTACTCTTATTATTATCAATCTAACTCATATTATTAGCCATATTATGCTTATATGATCGATAGAACGACAATTACTATACTTATTACACTCACTGTTATCGATCCAACTCATATTATTAACCATATTATGCAGATATGATCGATAGAACGACAATTACTATACTCATTACTCTTATTATTATCAATCTAACTCATATTATTAGCCATATTATGCTTATATGATCGATAGTACGACAATTACTATACTTATTACACTCCCTATTATCAATCTAACTCATATTATTAACCATGTTATGCAGATATGATCGATAGAACGACAATTACTATACTTATTACTCTTATTATTATCAATGGAACTCATATTATTAGCCATGTTATGCTTATATGATCGATAGAACGACAATTACTATACTCATTACTCTTATTATTATCAATCTAACTCATATTATTAGCCATATTATGCTTATATGATCGATAGAACGACAATTACTATACTTATTTCTCTTATTATTATCAATCTAACTCATATTATTAGCCATATTATGCTTATATGATCGATAGAACGACAATTACTATACTTATTAAACTCACTGCTATCAATCTAACTCATATTATTAGCCATATTATGTTTATATGATCGGTAGAATGATAATTACTATACTTATTATTCTTATTATTATCAGTCTAACTCATATTATTAATCATATTATGCAGATATGATCGATAGAACTACAATTACTATACTCATTACTCTTATTTTTATCAATCTAACTCATATTATTCGCCATATTATGCTTATATGATCGATAGAACGACAATTACTATACTTATTACACTCACTGTTATCGATCCAACTCATATTATTAACCATATTATGCAGATATGATCGATAGAACGACAATTACTATACTCATTACTCTTATTATTATCAATCTAACTCATATTATTAGCCATATTATGCTTATATGATCGATAGTACGACAATTACTATACTTATTACACTCACTATTATCAATCTAACTCATATTATTAGCCATATTATGCTTATATGATCGATAGAACGACAATTACTATACTTATTACACTCACTGTTATCAATCCAACTCATATTATTAACCATATTATGCAGATATGATCGATAGAACGACAATTACTATACTCATTACGCTTATTATTATCAATCTAACTCATATTATTAGCCATATTATGCTTATATGATCGATAGTACGACAATTACTATACTTATTACACTCACTATTATCAATCTAACTCATATTATTAATCATTTTATGCATATATGATCGATAGACCTACAATTACTATACTCATTACTCTTATTTTTATCAATCTAACTCATATTATTCGCCATATTATGCTATATGATCGATAGAACGACAATTACTATACTTATTACTCTTATTATTATCAATGGAACTCATATTATTAGCCATATTGTGCTTATATGATCGATAGAACGACAATTACTATACTTATTACACTCACTATTATCAATCTAACTCATATTATTAACCATGTTATGCAGATATGATCGATAGAACGACAATTACTATACTTATTACTCTTATTATTATCAATGGAACTCATATTATTAGCCATGTTATGCTTATATGATCGATAGAACGACAATTACTATACTCATTTCTCTTATTATTATCAATCTAACTCATATTATTAGCCATATTATGCTTATATGATCGATAGAACGACAATTACTATACTCATTACTCTTATTGCTATCAATCTAACTCATATTATTAGCCATATTATGCTTATATGATCGATAGAACGATAATCACTATACTTATTTCTCTTATTATTATCAATCTAACTCATATTATTAGCCATATTATGCTTATATGATCGATAGAACGACAATTACTATACTTATTACACTCACTGTTATCAATCCACCTCATATTATTAACCATATTATGCAGATATGATCGATAGAACGACAAGTACTATACTTTTTACTCTTATTATTATCAATCTAACTCATATTATTAGCCATATTATGCTTATATGATCGATAGAACGACAATTTCTATACTCATTACTCTTATTGTTATCAATCTAACTCATATTATTAGCCATATTATGCTTATATGATCGATAGAACGACAATTACTATACTTATTACACTCACTGTTATCAATCCAACTCATATTATTAACCATATTATGCAGATATGATCGATAGAACGACAATTACTATACTCATTACTCTTATTATTATCAATCTAACTCATATTGTTAATCATATTATGCAGATATGATCGATAGAACTACAATTACTATACACATTACTCTTATTTTTATCAATCTACCTCATATTTTTCGCCATATTATGCTTACATGATCGATAGAACGACAATTACTATACTTATTACACTCACTGTTATCAATCCACCTCATATTATTAACCATATTATGCAGATATGATCGATAGAACGACAAGTACTATACTTTTTACTCTTATTATTATCAATCTAACTCATATTATTAGCCATATTATGCTTATATGATCGATAGAACGACAATTTCTATACTCATTACTCTTATTATTATCAATCTAACTCACATTATTCGCCATATTATGCTATATGATCGATAGAACGACAATTACTATACTTATTACACTCACTGTTATCAATCTAACTCATATTATTAGCCATATTATGCTTATATGATCGATAGAACGACAATTACTATACTTATTACTCTTATTATTATCAATGGAACTCATATTATTAGCCATATTGTGCTTATATGATCGATAGAACGACAATTACTATACTTATTACACTCACTGTTATCAATTCACCTCATATTATTAACCATATTATGCAGATATGATCGATAGAACGACAATTACTATACTTTTTACTCTTATTATTATCAATCTAACTCATATTATTAGCCATATTATGCTTATATGATCGATAGAACGACAATTACTATACTTATTACACTCACTGTTATCGATCCAACTCATATTATTAACCATATTATGCAGATATGATCGATAGAACGACAATTACTATACTCATTACTCTTATTATTATCAATCTAACTCATATTATTAGCCATATTATGCTTATATGATCGATAGTACGACAATTACTATACTTATTACACTCCCTATTATCAATCTAACTCATATTATTAACCATGTTATGCAGATATGATCGATAGAACGACAATTACTATACTTATTACTCTTATTATTATCAATGGAACTCATATTATTAGCCATGTTATGCTTATATGATCGATAGAACGACAATTACTATACTCATTACTCTTATTATTATCAATCTAACTCATATTATTAGCCATATTATGCTTATATGATCGATAGAACGACAATTACTATACTTATTTCTCTTATTATTATCAATCTAACTCATATTATTAGCCATATTATGCTTATATGATCGATAGAACGACAATTACTATACTTATTACACTCACTGCTATCAATCTAACTCATATTATTAGCCATATTATGTTTATATGATCGGTAGAATGATAATTACTATACTTATTATTCTTATTATTATCAGTCTAACTCATATTATTAATCATATTATGCAGATATGATCGATAGAACTACAATTACTATACTCATTACTCTTATTTTTATCAATCTAACTCATATTATTCGCCATATTATGCTTATATGATCGATAGAACGACAATTACTATACTTATTACACTCACTGTTATCGATCCAACTCATATTATTAACCATATTATGCAGATATGATCGATAGAACGACAATTACTATACTCATTACTCTTATTATTATCAATCTAACTCATATTATTAGCCATATTATGCTTATATGATCGATAGTACGACAATTACTATACTTATTACACTCACTATTATCAATCTAACTCATATTATTAGCCATATTATGCTTATATGATCGATAGAACGACAATTACTATACTTATTTCTCTTATTATTATCAATCTAACTCATATTATTAGCCATATTATGCTTATATGATCGATAGAACGACAATTACTATACTTATTACACTCACTGCTATCAATCTAACTCATATTATTAGCCATATTATGTTTATATGATCGGTAGAATGATAATTACTATACTTATTATTCTTATTATTATCAGTCTAACTCATATTATTAATCATATTATGCAGATATGATCGATAGAACGACAATTACTATACTTATTACACTCACTGTTATCAATCTAACTCATATTAATAGCCATATTATGCTTATATGATCGATAGAACGACAATTACTATACTTATTTCTCTTATTATTATCAATCTACCTCATATTATTCGCCATATTATGCTTATATGATCGATAGAACGACAATTACTATACTTATTACACTCACTGCTATCAATCTAACTCATATTATTAGCCATATTATGCTTATATGATCGATAGAACGACAATTACTATACTTATTACTCTTATTATTATCAATCTAACTCATATTATTAATCATATTATGCAGATATGATCGATAGAACTACAATTACTATACTCATTACTCTTATTTTTATCAATCTATCTCATATTATTCGCCATATTATGCTTATATGATCGATAGAACGACAATTACTATACTTATTACACTCACTGTTATCAATCTAACTCATATTATTAGCCATATTATGCTTATATGATCGATAGAACGACAATTACTATACCTATTACACTCACTGCTATCAATCTAACTCATATTATTAGCCATATTATGTTTATATGATCGGTAGAATGATAATTACTATACTTATTACTCTTATTATTATCAATCTAACTCATATTGTTAATCATATTATGCAGATATGATCGATAGAACTACAATTACTATACTCATTACTCTTATTTTTATCAATCTACCTCATATTATTCGCCACATTATGCTTATATGATCGATAGAACGACAATTACTATACTTATTACACTCACTGTTATCAATCTAACTCATATTATTAGCCATATTATGCTTATATGATCGATAGAACGACAATTACTATACTTATTACACTCACTATTATCAATCTAACTCATATTATTAACCATGTTATGCAGATATGATCGATAGACCGACAATTACTATACTTATTACTCTTATTACTATCAATGGAACTCATATTATTAGCCATGTTATGCTTATATGATCGATAGAACGACAATTACTATACTCATTACTCTTATTATTATCAATCTAACTCATATTATTAGCCGCATTATGCTTATATGATCGATAGAACGACAATTACTATACTCATTACTCTTATTATTATCAATCTAACTCATATTATTAGCCATATTATGCTTATATGATCGATAGAACGACAATTACTATACTTATTTCTCTTATTATTATCAATCTAACTCATATTATTAGCCATATTATGCTTATATGATCGATAGAACGACAATTACTATACTTATTACACCCACTGCTATCAATCTAACTCATATTATTAGCCATATTATGCAGATATGATCGATAGAACGACAATTACTATACTTTTTACTCTTATTATTATCAATCTAACTCATATTATTAGCCATATTATGCTTATATGATCGATAGAACGACAATTTCTATACTCATTACTCTTATTATTATCAATCTAACTCATATTATTCGCCATATTATGCTTATATGATCGATAGAACGACAATTACTATACTTATTACACTCACTGTTATCAATCTAACTCATATTATTAGCCATATTATGCTTATATGATCGATAGAACGACAATTACTATACTTATTACTCTTATTATTATCAATGGAACTCATATTATTAACCATGTTATGCAGATATGATCGATAGAACGACAATTACTATACTTATTACTCTTATTATTATCAATGGAACTCATATTATTAGCCATGTTATGCTTATATGATCGATAGAACGACAATTACTATACTCATTACTCTTATTATTATCAATCTAACTCATATTATTAGCCATATTATGCTTATATGATCGATAGAACGACAATTACTATACTTATTTCTCTTATTATTATCAATCTAACTCATATTATTAGCCATATTATGCTTATATGATCGATAGAACGACAATTACTATACTTATTACACTCACTGCTATCAATCTAACTCATATTATTAGCCATATTATGTTTATATGATCGGTAGAATGATAATTACTATACTTATTATTCTTATTATTATCAGTCTAACTCATATTATTAATCATATTATGCAGATATGATCGATAGAACTACAATTACTATACTCATTACTCTTATTTTTATCAATCTAACTCATATTATTCGCCATATTATGCTTATATGATCGATAGAACGACAATTACTATACTTATTACACTCACTGTTATCGATCCAACTCATATTATTAACCATATTATGCAGATATGATCGATAGAACGACAATTACTATACTCATTACTCTTATTATTATCAATCTAACTCATATTATTAGCCATATTATGCTTATATGATCGATAGTACGACAATTACTATACTTATTACACTCACTATTATCAATCTAACTCATATTATTAGCCATATTATGCTTATATGATCGATAGAACGACAATTACTATACTTATTTCTCTTATTATTATCAATCTAACTCATATTATTAGCCATATTATGCTTATATGATCGATAGAACGACAATTACTATACTTATTACACTCACTGCTATCAATCTAACTCATATTATTAGCCATATTATGTTTATATGATCGGTAGAATGATAATTACTATACTTATTATTCTTATTATTATCAGTCTAACTCATATTATTAATCATATTATGCAGATATGATCGATAGAACGACAATTACTATACTTATTACACTCACTGTTATCAATCTAACTCATATTAATAGCCATATTATGCTTATATGATCGATAGAACGACAATTACTATACTTATTTCTCTTATTATTATCAATCTACCTCATATTATTCGCCATATTATGCTTATATGATCGATAGAACGACAATTACTATACTTATTACACTCACTGCTATCAATCTAACTCATATTATTAGCCATATTATGCTTATATGATCGATAGAACGACAATTACTATACTTATTACTCTTATTATTATCAATCTAACTCATATTATTAATCATATTATGCAGATATGATCGATAGAACTACAATTACTATACTCATTACTCTTATTTTTATCAATCTATCTCATATTATTCGCCATATTATGCTTATATGATCGATAGAACGACAATTACTATACTTATTACACTCACTGTTATCAATCTAACTCATATTATTAGCCACATTATGCTTATATGATCGATAGAACGACAATTACTATACCTATTACACTCACTGCTATCAATCTAACTCATATTATTAGCCATATTATGTTTATATGATCGGTAGAATGATAATTACTATACTTATTACTCTTATTATTATCAATCTAACTCATATTGTTAATCATATTATGCAGATATGATCGATAGAACTACAATTACTATACTCATTACTCTTATTTTTATCAATCTACCTCATATTATTCGCCACATTATGCTTATATGATCGATAGAACGACAATTACTATACTTATTACACTCACTGTTATCAATCTAACTCATATTATTAGCCATATTATGCTTATATGATCGATAGAACGACAATTACTATACTTATTACACTCACTATTATCAATCTAACTCATATTATTAACCATGTTATGCAGATATGATCGATAGACCGACAATTACTATACTTATTACTCTTATTACTATCAATGGAACTCATATTATTAGCCATGTTATGCTTATATGATCGATAGAACGACAATTACTATACTCATTACTCTTATTATTATCAATCTAACTCATATTATTAGCCGCATTATGCTTATATGATCGATAGAACGACAATTACTATACTCATTACTCTTATTATTATCAATCTAACTCATATTATTAGCCATATTATGCTTATATGATCGATAGAACGACAATTACTATACTTATTTCTCTTATTATTATCAATCTAACTCATATTATTAGCCATATTATGCTTATATGATCGATAGAACGACAATTACTATACTTATTACACCCACTGCTATCAATCTAACTCATATTATTAGCCATATTATGCAGATATGATCGATAGAACGACAATTACTATACTTTTTACTCTTATTATTATCAATCTAACTCATATTATTAGCCATATTATGCTTATATGATCGATAGAACGACAATTTCTATACTCATTACTCTTATTATTATCAATCTAACTCATATTATTCGCCATATTATGCTTATATGATCGATAGAACGACAATTACTATACTTATTACACTCACTGTTATCAATCTAACTCATATTATTAGCCATATTATGCTTATATGATCGATAGAACGACAATTACTATACTTATTACTCTTATTATTATCAATGGAACTCATATTATTAGCCATATTGTGCTTATATGATCGATAGAACGACAATTACTATACTTACTACACTCACTGTTATCAATCCACCTCATATTATTAACCATATTATGCAGATATGATCGATAGAACGACAATTACTATACTTATTACACTCACTGTTATCAATCTAACTCATATTATTAGCCATATTATGCTTATATGATCGATAGAACGACAATTACTATACTTATTACTCTTATTATTATCAATGGAACTCATATTATTAGCCATATTGTGCTTCTATGATCGATAGAACGACAATTACTATACTTATTACTCTTATTATTATCAATGGAACTCATATTATTGGCCATATTGTGCTTATATGATCGATAGAACGACAATTACTATACTTATTACACTCACTGTTATCAATCCACCTCATATTATTAACCATATTATGCAGATATGATTGATAGAACGACAATTACTATACTTTTTACTCTTATTATTATCAATCTAACTCATATTATTAGCCATATTATGCTTATATGATCGATAGAACGATAATTACTATACTTATTACACTTATTATTATCAATCTAACTCATATTATTAGCCATATTATGCTTGTATGATCGATAGAACGACAATTACTATACTCATTACTCTTATTATTATCAATCTAACTCATATTATTAGCCATATTATGCTTATATGATCGATAGAACGACAATTACTATACTTATTACACTCACTGCTATCAATCTAACTCATATTATTCGCCATATTATGCTTATATGATCGATAGAACGACAATTACTATACTTATTACACTCACTGTTATCAATCTAACTCATATTAATAGCCATATTATGCTTATATGATCGATAGAACGACAATTGCTATACTTATTTCTCTTATTATTATCAATCTAACTCATATTATTAGCCATATTATGCTTATATGATCGATAGAACGACAATTACTATACTTATTACACTCACTGCTCTCAATCTAACTCATATTATTAGCCATATTATGTTTATATGATCGGTAGAATGATAATTACTATACTTATTACTCTTATTATTATCAATCTAACTCATATTGTTAATCATATTATGCAGATATGATCGATAGAACTACAATTACTATACTCATTACTCTTATTTTTATCAATCTACCTCATATTATTCGCCATATTATGCTTATATGATCGATAGAACGACAATTACTATACTTATTACACTCACTGTTATCAATCTAACTCATATTATTAATCATGTTATGCAGATATGATCGATAGAACGATAATTACTATACTTATTACACTTATTATTATCAATCTAACTCATATTATTAGCCATATTATGCTTGTATGATCGATAGAACGACAATTACTATACTTATTTCTCTTATTATTATCAATCTAACTCATATTATTAGCCATATTATGCTTATATGATCGATAGAACGACAATTACTATACTTATTACACTCACTGCTCGCAATCTAACTCATATTATTAGCCATATTATGTTTATATGATCGGTAGAATGATAATTGCTATACTTATTACACTTATTATTATCAATCTAACTCATATTGTTAATCATATTATGCAGATATGATCGATAGAACTACAATTACTATACTCATTTCTCTTATTTTTATCAATCTACCTCATATTATTCGCCATATTATGCTTATATGATCGATAGAACGACAATTACTATACTTATTACACTCACTGTTATCAATCTAACTCATATTATTAACCATATTATGCTTATATGATCGATAGAACGACAATTACTATACTTATTACACTCACTATTATCAATCTAACTCATATTATTAGCCATATTATAGTTATATGACCGATAGAACGACAATTACTATACTTATTACACTCACTATTATCAATCTAACTGAGATTATTAACCATGTTATGCTTATATGATCGTTGGGCGACAATTACTGCACTCATTACTCTTATTATTATCAATCTAACTCATATTATTAGCCATATTATGCTTATATGATCGATAGAACGACAATTACTATACTTATTACACTCACTGCTATCCATCTAACTCATATTATTCGCCATATTATGCTTATATGATCGATAGAACGACAATTACTATACTTATTACACTCACTGTTATCAATCTAACTCATATTAATAGCCATATTATGCTTATATGATCGATAGAACGACAATTACTATACTTATTTCTCTTATTATTATCAATCTACCTCATATTATTCGCCATATTATGCTTATATGATCGATAGAACGACAATTACTATACTTATTACACTCACTGCTATCAATCTAACTCATATTATTAGCCATATTATGCTTATATGATCGATAGAACGACAATTACTATACTTATTACACTCACTGTTATCAATCCAACTCATATTATTAACCATATTATGCAGATGTGATCGATAGAACGACAATTACTATACTCATTACTCTTATTATTATCAATCTAACTCATATTATTAGCCATATTATGCTTATATGATCGATAGTACGACAATTACTATACTTATTACACTCACTATTATCAATCTAACTCATATTATTAATCATATTATGCAGATATGATCGATAGAACTACAATTACTATACTTATTACTCTTATTATTAACATTCTAACTCATATTATTAGCCATATTATGCTTATATGATCGATAGAACGACAATTACTATACTTATTACTCTCACTGTTATCAATCTAACTCATATGATTAGCCATATTATGCTTATATGATCGATAGAACGACAATTACTATACTTATTACTCTTATTATTATCAATCTAACTCATATTATTAATCATATTATGCAGATATGATCGATAGAACTACAATTACTATACTCATTACTCTTATTTTTATCAATCTATCTCATATTATTCGCCATATTATGCTTATATGATCGATAGAACGACAATTACTATACTTATTACACTCACTGTTATCAATCTAACTCATATTATTAGCCATATTATGCTTATATGATCGATAGAACGACAATTACTATACTTATTACACTCACTGCTATCAATCTAACTCATATTATTAGCCATATTATGTTTATATGATCGGTAGAATGATAATTACTATACTTATTACTCTTATTATTATCAATCTAACTCATATTGTTAATCATATTATGCAGATATGATCGATAGAACTACAATTACTATACTCATTACTCTTATTTTTATCAATCTACCTCATATTATTCGCCACATTATGCTTATATGATCGATAGAACGACAATTACTATACTTATTACACTCACTGTTATCAATCTAACTCATATTATTAGCCATATTATGCTTATATGATCGATAGAACGACAATTACTATACTTATTACACTCACTATTATCAATCTAACTCATATTATTAACCATGTTATGCAGATATGATCGATAGACCGACAATTACTATACTTATTACTCTTATTATTATCAATGGAACTCATATTATTAGCCATGTTATGCTTATATGATCGATAGAACGACAATTACTATACTCATTACTCTTATTATTATCAATCTAACTCATATTATTAGCCGCATTATGCTTATATGATCGATAGAACGACAATTACTATACTCATTACTCTTATTGCTATCAATCTAACTCATATTATTAGCCATATTATGCTTATATGATCGATAGAACGACAATTACTATACTTATTTCTCTTATTATTATCAAACTAACTCATATTATTAGCCATATTATGCTTATATGATCGATAGAACGACAATTACTATACTTATTACACTCACTGCTATCAATCTAACTCATATTATTAGCCATATTATGTTTATATGATCGGTAGAATGATAATTACTATACTTATTATTCTTATTATTATCAATCTAACTCATATTATTAATCATATTATGCAGATATGATCGATAGAACGACAATTACTATACTCATTACTCTTATTTTTATCAATCTAACTTATATTATTCGCCATATTATGCTTATATGATCGATAGAACGACAATTACTATACTTATTACACTCACTGTTATCAATCTAACTCATATTATTAGCCATATTATGCTTATATGATCGATAGAACGACAATTACTATACTTATTACTCTTATTATTATCAATGGAACTCATATTATTAGCCATATTGTGCTTCTATGATCGATAGAACGACAATTACTATACTTATTACTCTTATTATTATCAATGGAACTCATATTATTAGCCATATTGTGCTTATATGATCGATAGAACGACAATTACTATACTTATTACACTCACTGTTATCAATCCACCTCATATTATTAACCATATTATGCAGATATGATCGATAGAACGACAATTACTATACTTTTTACTCTTATTATTATCAATCTAACTCATATTATTAGCCATATTATGCTTATATGATCGATAGAACGACAATTACTATACTCATTACTCTTATTATTATCAATCTAACTCATAGTATTAGCCATATTATGCTTATATGATCGATAGAACGACAATTACTATACTTATTTCTCTTATTATTATCAATCTAACTCATATTATTAGCCATATTATGCTTATATGATCGATAGAACGACAATTACTATACTCATTACTCTTATTATTATCAATCTAACTCATATTATTAGCCATATTATACTTATATGATCGATAGAACGACAATTACTATACTCATTACTCTTATTATTATCAATCTAACTCATATTATTAGCCATATTATGCTTATATGATCGATAGAACGACAATTACTATACTTATTTCTCTTATTATTATCAATCTAACTCATATTATTAGCCATATTATGCTTATATGATCGATAGAACGACAATTACTATACTTATTACACTTACTGCTATCAATCTAACTCATATTATTAACCACATTATGTTTATATGATCGGTAGAATGATAATTACTATACTTATTATTCTTATTATTATCAATCTAATTCATATTATTAACCATATTATGCAGATATGATCGATAGAGCGACAATTACTATACTCATTACTCTTATTATTATCAATCTAACTCATATTATTAACCATGTTATGCAGGTATGATCGATAGAACTACAATTACTATACTCATTACTCTTATTTTTATCAATCTACCTCATATTATTCGCCATATTATGCTTATATGATCGATAGAACGACAATTTCTATACTTATTACACTCACTGTTATCAATCTAACTCATATTATTAGCCATATTATGGTTATATGACCGATAGAACGACAATTACTATACTTATTACACTCACTGCTATCAATCTAACTCATATTATTAGCCATATTATGTTTATATGATCGGTAGAATGATAATTACTATACTTATTATTCTTATTATTATCAATCTAACTCATATTATTAACCATGTTATGCAGGTATGATCGAGAGAACGACAATTACTATACTCATTACTCTTATTGCTATCAATCTAACTCATATTATTAGCCATATTATGCTTATATGATCGATAGAACGACAATTACTATACTTATTTCTCTTATTATTATCAAACTAACTCATATTATTAGCCATATTATGTTTATATGATCGGTAGAATGATAATTACTATACTTATTATTCTTATTATTATCAATCTAACTCATATTATTAATCATATTATGCAGATATGATCGATAGAACGACAATTACTATACTCATTACTTTAATTTTTATCAATCTAACTCATATTATTAGCCATATTATGCTTATATGATCGATAGAACGACAATTACTATACTTATTACACTTACTGCTATCAATCTAACTCATATTATTAACCACATTATGTTTATATGATCGGTAGAATGATAATTACTATACTTATTATTCTTATTGTTATCAATCTAATTCATATTATTAACCATATTATGCAGATATGATCGATAGAGCGACAATTACTATACTCATTACTCTTATTATTATCAATCTAACTCATATTATTAGCCATATTATGCTTATATGATCGAAATAACGACAATTACTATACTTATTACACTCACTATTATCAATCTAACTCATATTATTAGCCATATTATGGTTATATGACCGATAGAACGACAATTACTATACTTATTACACTCACTATTATCAATCTAACTCATATTATTAGCCATATTATGCTTATATGATCGATAGAACGACAATTACTATACATATTACACTCACTGCTATCAATCTAACTCATATTATTAGCCATATTATGCTTATATGATCGATAGAACGACAATTACTATACTTATTACACTCACTATTATCAATCTAACTCATATTATTAACCATGTTATGCAGGTATGATCGATAGAACGACAATTACTACACTTATTACTCTTATTATTATCAATGGAACTCATATTATTAGCCATGGTATGCAGATATGTTCGATAGAACGACAATTACTATACTTATTACTCTTATTATTATCAATCTAACTCATATTATTAATCATATTATGCAGATATGATCGATAGAACTACAATTACTATACTCATTACTCTTATTTTTATCAATCTACCTCATATTATTCGCCATATTATGCTTATATGATCGATAGAACGACAATTTCTATACTTATTACACTCACTGTTATCAATCTAACTCATATTATTAGCCATATTATGGTTATATGACCGATAGAACGACAATTACTATACTTATTACACTCACTGCTATCAATCTAACTCATATTATTAGCCATATTATGTTTATATGATCGGTAGAATGATAATTACTATACTTATTATTCTTATTATTATCAATCTAACTCATATTATTAACCATGTTATGCAGGTATGATCGATAGAACGACAATTACTACACTTATTACTCTTATTATTATCAATGGAACTCATATTATTAGCCATGGTATGCAGATATGATCGATAGAACGACAATTACTATACTTATTACTCTTATTATTATCAATCTAACTCATATTATTAATCATATTATGCAGATATGATCGAGAGAACGACAATTACTATACTCATTACTCTTATTATTATCAATCTAACTCATATTATTAGCCATATTATGCTTATATGATCGATAGAACGACAATTACTATACTCATTACTCTTATTATTATCAATCTAACTCATATTATTAGCCATATTATGCTTATATGATCGACAGAACGGCAATTACTATACTTATTACACTCACTGCTATCAATCTAACTCATATTATTAGCCATATTATGTTTATATGATCGGTAGAATGATAATTACTATACTTATTATTCTTATTATTATCAATCTAACTCATATTATTAATCATATTATGCAGATATGATCGATAGAACGACAATTACTATACTGATTACTCTTATTTTTATCAATCTGACTCATATTATTCGCCATATTATGCTTATATGATCGATAGAACGACAATTACTATACTTATTACACTCACTGTTATCAATCTAACTCATATTATTAGCCACATTATGCTTATATGATCGATAGAACGACAATTACTATACTTATTACTCTTATTATTATCAATGGAACTCATATTATTAGCCATATTGTGCTTATATGATCGATAGAACGACAATTACTATACTTATTACTCTTATTATTATCAATGGAACTCATATTATTAGCCATATTGTGCTTATATGATCGATAGAACGACAATTACTATACTTATTACACTCACTGTTATCAATCCACCTCATATTATTAACCATATTATGCAGATATGATCGATAGAACGACTATTACTATACTTTTTACTCTTATTATTATCAATCTAACTCATATTATTAGCCATATTATGCTTATATGATCGATAGAACGACAATTACTATACTTATTACTCTTATTATTATCAATGGAACTCATATTATTAGCCATATTGTGCTTATATGATCGATAGAACGACAATTACTATACTTATTGCACTCACTGTTATCAATCCACCTCATATTATTAACCATATTATGCAGATATGATCGATAGAACGACAATTACTATACTTATTACACTCACTATTATCAATCTAACTCATATTATTAGCCATATTATAGTTATATGACCGATAGAACGACAATTACTATACTTATTACACTCACTATTATCAATCTAACTGAGATTATTAACCATGTTATACTTATATGATCGTTGGGCGACAATTACTGCACTCATTACTCTTATTATTATCAATCTAACTCATATTATTCGCCACATTATGCTTATATGATCGATAGAACGACAATTACTATACTTATTACACTCACTGTTATCAATCTAACTCATATTATTAGCCATATTATGCTTATATGATCGATAGAATGATAATTACTATACTTATTACTCTTATTATTATCAATCTAACTCATATTATTAGCCATATTATGCTTATATGATCGATAGAACGACAATTACTATACTTATTTCTCTTATTATTATCAATCTAACTCATATTATTCGCCATATTATGCTTATATGATCGATAGAACGACAATTACTATACTTATTACACTCACTGTTATCAATCTAACTCATATTATTAGCCATATTATGCTTATATGATCGATAGAACGACAATTACTATACTTATTACTCTTATTATTATCAATGGAACTCATATTATTAGCCATACTGTGCTTCTATGATCGATAGAACGGGGGTGTCCCGCTTGGACGCCGACCGATTGGGCGCGTCCCGATTGGACGGTCCCGATTCGACGCGTTCCAATTCGAAGCGGTGCCGATTGGACGCGTCCCAATTCGAAGCTGTTAAATTTGGTTAGGTTATGTTCTATAAGCTCTGCTTAGAATTCGGACGCGTCCAATCGGCACCGCTTCGAATTGGAACGCGTCGAATCGGGACCGTCCAATCGGGACGCGTCGAATCGGTCGGCGTCCAAATGGGCATCACTCGATAGAACGACAATTACTATACTTATTACTCTTATTATTATCAATGGAACTCATATTATTAGCCATATTGTGCTTATATGATCGATAGAACGACAATTACTATACTTATTACTCTTATTATTATCAATGGAACTCATATTATTAGCCATATTTTGCTTATATGATCGATAGAACGACAATTACTATACTTATTACTCTTATTGCTATCAATCTAACTCATATTATTAGCCATATTATGCTTATATGATCGATAGAACGACAATTACTATACTTATTTCTCTTATTATTATCAAACTAACTCATATTATTAGCCATATTATGTTTATATGATCGGTAGAATGATAATTACTATACTTATTATTCTTATTATTATCAATCTAACTCATATTATTAATCATATTATGCAGATATGATCGATAGAACGACAATTACTATACTCATTACTCTTATTTTTATCAATCTAACTCATATTATTCGCCATATTATGCTTATATGATCGATAGAACGACAATTACTATACTTATTACACTCACTGTTATCAATCTAACTCATATTATTAGCCATATTATGCTTATATGATCGATAGAACGACAATTACTATACTTATTACTCTTATTATTATCAATGGAACTCATATTATTAGCCATATTGTGCTTCTATGATCGATAGAACGACAATTACTATACTTATTACTCTTATTATTATCAATGGAACTCATATTATTAGCCATACTGTGCTTCTATGATCGATAGAACGGGGGTGTCCCGCTTGGACGCCGACCGATTGGGCGCGTCCCGATTGGACGGTCCCGATTCGACGCGTTCCAATTCGAAGCGGTGCCGATTGGACGCGTCCCAATTCGAAGCTGTTAAATTTGGTTAGGTTATGTTCTATAAGCTCTGCTTAGAATTGGGACGCGTCCAATCGGCACCGCTTCGAATTCGAACGCGTCGAATCGGGACCGTCCAATCGGGACGCGTCCAATCGGTCGGCGTCCAAAAGGGCATCACTCGATAGAACGACAATTACTATACTTATTACTCTTATTATTATCAATGGAACTCATATTATTAGCCATATTGTGCTTATATGATCGATAGAACGACAATTACTATACTTATTACACTCACTGTTATCAATCCACCTCATATTATTAACCATATTATGCAGATATGATCGATAGAACGACAATTACTATACTTTTTACTCTTATTATTATCAATCTAACTCATATTATTAGCCATATTATGCTTATATGATCGATAGAACGACAATTTCTATACTCATTACTCTTATTGTTATCAACCTAACTCATATTATTAGCCATATTATGCTTATATGATCGATAGAACGACAATTACTATACTTATTACACTCACTGTTATCAATCCAACTCATATTATTAACCATATTATGCAGATATGATCGATAGAACGACAATTACTATACTCATTACTCTTATTATTATCAATCTAACTCATATTGTTAATCATATTATGCAGATATGATCGATAGAACGACAATTACTATACTTTTTACTCTTATTATTATCAATCTAACTCATATTATTAGCCATATTATGCTTATATGATCGATAGAACGACAATTACTATACTCATTACTCTTATTGTTATCAATCTAACTCATATTATTAGCCATATTATGCTTATATGATCGATAGAACGACAATCACTATACTTACTTCTCTTATTATTATCAATCTAACTCATATTATTAGCCACATTATGCTTATATGATCGATAGAACGACAATTACTATACTTATTACTCTTATTATTATCAATGGAACTCATATTATTAGCCATATTGTGCTTATATGATCGATAGAACGACAATTACTATACTTATTACTCTTATTATTATCAATGGAACTCATATTATTAGCCATATTGTGCTTATATGATCGATAGAACGACAATTACTATACTTATTACACTCACTGTTATCAATCCACCTCATATTATTAACCGTATTATGCAGATATGATCGATAGAACGACAATTACTATACTTTTTACTCTTATTATTATCAATCTAACTCATATTATTAGCCATATTATGCTTATATGATCGATAGAACGACAATTTCTATACTCATTACTCTTATTATTATCAATCTAACTCATATTATTCGCCATATTATGCTATATGATCGATAGAACGACAATTACTATACTTATTACACTCACTGTTATCAATCTAACTCATATTATTAGCCATATTATGCTTATATGATCGATAGAACGTCAATTACTATACTTATTACTCTTATTATTATCAATGGAACTCATATTATTAGCCATATTGTGCTTACATGATCGATAGAACGACAATTACTATACTTATTACACTCACTGTTATCAATCCACCTCATATTATTAACCATATTATGATGATATGATCGATAGAACGACCATTACTATACTTTTTACTCTTATTATTATCAATCTAACTCATATTATTAGCCATATTATGCTTATATGATCGATAGAACGACAATTACTATACTCATTACTCTTATTGTTATCAATCTAACTCATATTATTAGCCATATTATGCTTATATGATCGATAGAACGACAATCACTATACTTACTTCTCTTATTATTATCAATCTAACTCATATTATTAGCCACATTATGCTTATATGATCGATAGAACGACAATTACTATACTTATTACACTCACTGTTATCAATCTAACTCATATTATTAGCCATATTATGCTTATATGATCGATAGAACGACAATTACTATACTTATTACTCTTATTATTATCAATGGAACTCATATTATTAGCCATATTGTGCTTATATGATCGATAGAACGACAATTACTATACTTATTACACTCACTGCTATCCATCTAACTCATATTATTCGCCATATTATGCTTATATGATCGATAGAACGACAATTACTATACTTATTACTCTTATTATTATCAATGGAACTCATATTGTTAATCATATTATGCAGATATGATCGATAGAACTACAATTACTATACTCATTACTCTTATTTTTATCAATCTACCTCATATTATTCGCCATATCATGCTTATATGATCGATAGAACGACAATTACTATACTTATTACACTCACTGCTCGCAATCTAACTCATATTATTAGCCATATTATGTTTATATGATCGGTAGAATGATAATTACTATACTTATTACACTTATTATTATCAATCTAACTCATATTGTTAATCATATTATGCAGATATGATCGATAGAACTACAATTACTATACTCATTTCTCTTATTTTTATCAATCTACCTCATATTATTCGCCATATTATGCTTATATGATCGATAGAACGACAATTACTATACTTATTACACTCACTGTTATCAATCTAACTCATATTATTAACCATATTATGCTTATATGATCGATAGAACGACAATTACTATACTTATTACACTCACTATTATCAATCTAACTCATATTATTAGCCATATTATAGTTATATCACCGATAGAACGACAATTACTATACTTATTACACTCACTATTATCAATCTAACTGAGATTATTAACCATGTTATGCTTATATGATCGTTGGGCGACAATTACTGCACTCATTACTCTTATTATTATCAATCTAACTCATATTATTAGCCATATTATGCTTATATGATCGATAGAACGACAATTACTATACTTATTACACTCACTGCTATCCATCTAACTCATATTATTCGCCATATTATGCTTATATGATCGATAGAACGACAATTACTATACTTATTACACTCAGTGTTATCAATCTAACTCATATTAATAGCCATATTATGCTTATATGATCGATAGAACGACAATTACTATACTTATTTCTCTTATTATTATCAATCTACCTCATATTATTCGCCATATTATGCTTATATGATCGATAGAACGACAATTACTATACTTATTACACTCACTGCTATCAATCTAACTCATTTTATTAGCCATATTATGCTTATATGATCGATAGAACGACAATTACTATACTTATTACACTCACTGTTATCAATCCAACTCATATTATTAACCATATTATGCAGATGTGATCGATAGAACGACAATTACTATACTCATTACTCTTATTATTATCAATCTAACTCATATTATTAGCCATATTATGCTCATATGATCGATAGTACGACAATTACTATACTTATTACACTCACTATTATCAATCTAACTCATATTATTAATCATATTATGCAGATATGATCGATAGAACTACAATTACTATACTCATTACTCTTATTTTTATCAATCTACCTCATATTATTCGCCATATTATGCTTATATGATCGATAGAACGACAATTACTATACTTATTACACTCACTGTTATCAATCTAACTCATATTATTAGCCATATTATGCTTATATGATCGATAGAACGACAATTACTATACTTATTACTCTTATTATTATCAATGGAACTCATATTATTAGCCATATTGTGCTTCTATGATCGATAGAACGACAATTACTATACTTATTACTCTTATTATTATCAATGGAACTCATATTATTAGCCATATTGTGCTTATATGATCGATAGAACGACAATTACTATACTTATTACACTCACTGTTATCAATCCACCTCATATTATTAACCATATTATGCAGATATGATCGATAGAACGACAATTACTATACTTTTTACTCTTATTATTATCAATCTAACTCATATTATTAGCCATATTATGCTATATGATCGATAGAACGACAATTACTATACTTATTACACTCACTGTTATCAATCTAACTCATATTATTAGCCATATTATGCTTATATGATCGATAGAACGACAATTACTATACTTATTACTCTTATTATTATCAATGGAACTCATATTATTAGCCATATTGTGCTTATATGATCGATAGAACGACAATTACTATACTTATTACACTCACTGTTATCAATCCACCTCATATTATTAACCATATTATGCAGATATGATCGATAGAACGACAATTACTATACTTATTACACTCACTATTATCAATCTAACTCATATTATTAGCCATATTATAGTTATATGACCGATAGAACGACAATTACTATACTTATTACACTCACTATTATCAATCTAACTGAGATTATTAACCATGTTATACTTATATGATCGTTGGGCGACAATTACTGCACTCATTACTCTTATTATTATCAATCTAACTCATATTATTAGCCATATTATGCTTATATGATCGATAGAACGACAATTACTATACTTATTACACTCACTGCTATCCATCTAACTCATATTATTCGCCATATTATGCTTATATGATCGATAGAACGACAATTACTATACTTATTACACTCACTGTTATCAATCTAACTCATATTATTAGCCATATTATGCTTATATGATCGATAGAATGATAATTACTATACTTATTACTCTTATTATTATCAATCTAACTCATATTGTTAATCATATTATGCAGATATGATCGATAGAACTACAATTACTATACGTATTTCTCTTATTATTATCAATCTACCTCATATTATTCGCCATATTATGCTTATATGATCGATAGAACGACAATTACTATACTTATTACTCTCACTGTTATCAATCTAACTCATATTATTAGCCATATTATGCTTATATGATCGATAGAACGACAATTACTATACTTATTACACTCACTATTATCAATCTAACTCATATTATTAACCATGTTATGCAGATATGATCGATAGACCGACAATTACTATACTTATTACTCTTATTATTATCAATGGAACTCATATTATTAGCCATGTTATGCTTATATGATCGATAGAACGACAATTACTATACTCATTACTCTTATTATTATCAATCTAACTCATATTATTAGCCATATTATGCTTGTATGATCGATAGAACGACAATTACTATACTTATTTCTCTTATTATTATCAATCTAACTCATATTATTAGCCATATTATGCTTATATGATCGATAGAACGACAATTACTATACTTATTACACTCACTGCTCGCAATCTAACTCATATTATTAGCCATATTATGTTTATATGATCGGTAGAATGATAATTACTATACTTATTACTCTTATTATTATCAATCTAACTCATATTGTTAATCATATTATGCAGATATGATCGATAGAACTACAATTACTATACTCATTTCTCTTATTTTTATCAATCTACCTCATATTATTCGCCATATTATGCTTATATGATCGATTGAACGACAATTACTATACTTATTACACTCACTGTTATCAATCTAACTCATATTATTAACCATATTATGCTTATATGATCGATAGAACGACAATTACTGTACTTATTACACTCACTATTATCAATCTAACTCATATTATTAGCCATATTATAGTTATATGACCGATAGAACGACAATTACTATACTTATTACACTCACTATTATCAATCTGACTGAGATTATTAACCATGTTATGCTTATATGATCGTTGGGCGACAATTACTGCACTCATTACTCTTATTATTATCAATCTAACTCATATTATTAGCCATATTATGCTTATATGATCGATAGAACGACAATTACTATACTTATTACACTCACTGCTATCAATCTAACTCATATTATTCGCCATATTATGCTTATATGATCGATAGAACGACAATTACTATACTTATTACACTCACTGTTATCAATCTAACTCATATTAATAGCCATATTATGCTGATATGATCGATAGAACGACAATTACTATACTTATTACACTCACTGCTATCAATCTAACTCATATTATTAGCCATATTATGCTTATATGATCGATAGAACGACAATTACTATACTTATTACACTCACTGTTATCAATCCAACTCATATTATTAACCATATTATGCAGATGTGATCGATAGAACGACAATTACTATACTCATTACTCTTATTATTATCAATCTAACTCATATTATTAGCCATATTATGCTTATATGATCGATAGTACGACAATTACTATACTTATTACACTCACTATTATCAATCTAACTCATATTATTAATCATGTTATGCAGATATGATCGATAGAACGATAATTACTATACTTATTACTCTTATTATTAACATTCTAACTCATATTATTAGCCATATTATGCTTATATGATCGATAGAACGACAATTACTATACTTATTACTCTCACTGTTATCAATCTAACTCATATTATTAGCCATATTATGCTTATATGATCGATAGAACGACAATTACTATACTTATTACACTCACTGCTATCAATCTAACTCATATTATTAGCCATATTATGTTTATATGATCGGTAGAATGATAATTACTATACTTATTACTCTTATTATTATCAATCTAACTCATATTGTTAATCATATTATGCAGATATGATCGATAGAACTACAATTACTATACTCATTACTCTTATTTTTATCAATCTACCTCATACTATTCGCCACATTATGCTTATATGATCGATAGAACGACAATTACTATACTTATTACACTCACTGTTATCAATCTAACTCATATTATTAGCCATATTATGCTTATATGATCGATAGAACGACAATTACTACACTTATTACACTCACTATTATCAATCTAACTCATATTATTAACCATGTTATGCAGATATGATCGATAGACCGACAATTACTATACTTATTACTCTTATTATTATCAATGGAACTCATATTATTAGCCATGTTATGCTTATATGATCGATAGAACGACAATTACTATACTCATTACTCTTATTATTATCAATCTAACTCATATTATTAGCCATATTATGCTTATATGATCGATAGAACGACAATTACTATACTCATTACTCTTATTATTATCAATCTAACTCATATTATTAGCCATATTATGCTTATATGATCGATAGAACGACAATTACTATACTTATTACACTTACTGCTATCAATCTAACTCATATTATTAACCATATTATGTTTATATGATCGGTAGAATGATAATTACTATACTTATTATTCTTATTATTATCAATCTAATTCATATTATTAACCATATTATGCAGATATGATCGATAGAGCGACAATTACTATACTCATTACTCTTATTATTATCAATCTAACTCATATTATTAGCCATATTATGCTTATATGATCGAAATAACGACAATTACTATACTTATTACACTCACTATTATCAATCTAACTCATATTATTAGCCATATTATGGTTATATGACCGATAGAACGACAATTACTATACTTATTACGCTCACTATTATCAATCTAACTCATATTATTAGCCATATTATGCTTATATGATCGATAGAACGACAATTACTATACATATTACACTCACTGCTATCAATCTAACTCATATTATTAGCCATATTATGCTTATATGATCGATAGAACGACAATTACTATACTTATTACACTCACTATTATCAATCTAACTCATATTATTAACCATGTTATGCAGGTATGATCGATAGAACGACAATTACTACACTTATTACTCTTATTATTATCAATGGAACTCATATTATTAGCCATGGTATGCAGATATGATCGATAGAACGACAATTACTATACTTATTACTCTTATTATTATCAATCTAACTCATATTATTAATCATATTATGCAGATATGATCGATAGAACTACAATTACTATACTCATTACTCTTATTTTTATCAATCTGCCTCATATTATTCGCCATATTATGCTTATATGATCGATAGAACGACAATTACTATACTTATTACACTCACTGCTATCAATCTAACTCATATTATTAGCCATATTATGGTTATATGACCGATAGAACGACAATTACTATACTTATTACACTCACTGCTATCAATCTAACTCATATTATTAGCCATATTATGTTTATATGATCGGTAGAATGATAATTACTATACTTATTACTCTTATTATTATCAATCTAACTCATATTATTAACCATGTTATGCAGGTATGATCGATAGAACGACAATTACTACACTTATTACTCTTATTATTATCAATGGAACTCATCTTATTAGCCATGGTATGCAGATATGATCGATAGAACGACAATTACTATACTTACTACTCTTATTATTATCAATCTAACTCATATTATTAATCATATTATGCAGATATGACCGATAGAACGACAATTACTATACTTATTACACTCACTATTATCAATCTAACTGAGATTATTAACCATGTTATGCTTATATGATCGTTGGGCGACAATTACTGCACTCATTACTCTTATTATTATCAATCTAACTCATATTATTAGCCATATTATGCTTATATGATCGATAGAACGAAAATTACTATACTCATTACTCTTATTATTATCAATATAACTCATATTATTATCCATATTGTGCTTATATGATCGATAGAACGACAATTACTATACTTATTACACTCACTGTTATCGATCCAACTCATATTATTAACCATATTATGCAGATATGATCGATAGAACGACAATTACTATACTCATTACTCTTATTATTATCAATCTAACTCATATTATTAGCCATATTATGCTTATATGATCGATAGTACGACAATTACTATACTTATTACACTCACTATTATCAATCTAACTCATATTATTAATCATGTTATGCAGATATGATCGATAGAACGATAATTACTATACTTATTACACTTATTATTAACAATCTAACTCATATTATTAGCCATATTATGCTTGTATGATCGATAGAACGACAATTACTATACTTATTTCTCTTATTATTATCAATCTAACTCATATTATTAGCCATATTATGCTTATATGATCGATAGAACGACAATTACTATACTTATTACACTCACTGCTCGCAATCTAACTCATATTATTAGCCATATTATGTTTATATGATCGGTAGAATGATAATTACTATACTTATTACTCTTATTATTATCAATCTAACTCATATTGTTAATCATATTATGCAGATATGATCGATAGAACTACAATTACTATACTCATTTCTCTTATTTTCATCAATCTACCTCATATTATTCGCCATATTATGCTTATATGATCGATTGAACGACAATTACTATACTTATTACACTCACTGTTATCAATCTAACTCATATTATTAACCATATTATGCTTATATGATCGATAGAACGACAATTACTGTACTTATTACACTCACTATTATCAATCTAACTCATATTATTAGCCATATTATAGTTATATGACCGATAGAACGACAATTACTATACTTATTACACTCACTATTATCAATCTAACTGAGATTATTAACCATGTTATGCTTATATGATCGTTGGGCGACAATTACTGCACTCATTACTCTTATTATTATCAATCTAACTCATATTATTAGCCATATTATGCTTATATGATCGATAGAACGACAATTACTATACTTATTACACTCACTGCTATCAATCTAACTCATATTATTAGCCATATTATGCTTATATGATCGATAGAACGACAATTACTATACTTATTAGACTCACTGTTATCAATCCAACTCATATTATTAACCATATTATGCAGATGTGATCGATAGAACGACAATTACTATACTCATTACTCTTATTATTATCAATCTAACTCATATTATTAGCCATATTATGCTTATATGATCGATAGAACGACAATTACTATACTTATTACACTCACTGCTCGCAATCTAACTCATATTATTAGCCATATTATGTTTATATGATCGGTAGAATGATAATTACTATACTTATTACTCTTATTATTATCAATCTAACTCATATTGTTAATCATATTATGCAGATATGATCGATAGAACTACAATTACTATACTCATTTCTCTTATTTTCATCAATCTACCTCATATTATTCGCCATATTATGCTTATATGATCGATTGAACGACAATTACTATACTTATTACACTCACTGTTATCAATCTAACTCATATTATTAACCATATTATGCTTATATGATCGATAGAACGACAATTACTGTACTTATTACACTCACTATTATCAATCTAACTCATATTATTAGCCATATTATAGTTATATGACCGATAGAACGACAATTACTATACTTATTACACTCACTATTATCAATCTAACTGAGATTATTAACCATGTTATGCTTATATGATCGTTGGGCGACAATTACTGCACTCATTACTCTTATTATTATCAATCTAACTCATATTATTAGCCATATTATGCTTATATGATCGATAGAACGACAATTACTATACTTATTACACTCACTGCTATCAATCTAACTCATATTATTCGCCATATTATGCTTATATGATCGATAGAACGACAATTACTATACTTATTACACTCACTGTTATCAATCTAACTCATATTAATAGCCATATTATGCTGATATGATCGATAGAACGACAATTACTATACTTATTTCTCTTATTATTATCAATCTACCTCATATTATTCGCCATATTATGCTTATATGATCGATAGAACGACAATTACTATACTTATTACACTCACTGCTATCAATCTAACTCATATTATTAGCCATATTATGCTTATATGATCGATAGAACGACAATTACTATACTTATTAGACTCACTGTTATCAATCCAACTCATATTATTAACCATATTATGCAGATGTGATCGATAGAACGACAATTACTATACTCATTACTCTTATTATTATCAATCTAACTCATATTATTAGCCATATTATGCTTATATGATCGATAGTACGACAATTACTATACTTATTACACTCACTATTATCAATCTAACTCATATTATTAATCATGTTATGCAGATATGATCGATAGAACGATAATTACTATACTTATTACTCTTATTATTAACATTCTAACTCATATTATTAGCCATATTATGCTTATATGATCGATAGAACGACAATTACTATACTTATTACTCTTATTATTATCAATCTAACTCATATTATTAATCATATTATGCAGATATGATCGATAGAACTACAATTACTATACTCATTACTCTTATTTTTATCAATCTACCTCATATTATTCGCCATATTATGCTTATATGATCGATAGATTGACAATTACTATACTTATTACACTCACTGTTATCAATCTAACTCATATTATTAGCCATATTATGCTTATATGATCGATAGAACGACAATTACTATACTTATTACACTCACTGCTATCAATCTAACTCATATTATTAGCCATATTATGTTTATATGATCGGTAGAATGATAATTACTATACTTATTACTCTTATTATTATCAATCTAACTCATATTGTTAATCATATTATGCAGATATGATCGATAGAACTACAATTACTATACTCATTACTCTTATTTTTATCAATCTACCTCATACTATTCGCCACATTATGCTTATATGATCGATAGAACGACAATTACTATACTTATTACACTCACTGTTATCAATCTAACTCATATTATTAGCCATATTATGCTTATATGATCGATAGAACGACAATTACTATACTTATTACACTCACTATTATCAATCTAACTCATATTATTAACCATGTTATGCAGATATGATCGATAGACCGACAATTACTATACTTATTACTCTTATTATTATCAATGGAACTCATATTATTAGCCATGTTATGCTTATATGATCGATAGAACGACAATTACTATACTCATTACTCTTATTATTATCAATCTAACTCATATTATTAGCCATATTATGCTTATATGATCGATAGAACGACAATTACTATACTCATTACTCTTATTATTATCAATCTAACTCATATTATTAGCCATATTATGCTTATATGATCGATAGAACGACAATTACTATACTTATTTCTCTTATTATTATCAATCTAACTCATATTATTAGCCATATTATGCTTATATGATCGATAGAACGACAATTACTATACTTATTACACTTACTGCTATCAATCTAACTCATATTATTAACCATATTATGTTTATATGATCGGTAGAATGATAATTACTATACTTATTATTCTTATTATTATCAATCTAATTCATATTATTAACCATATTATGCAGATATGATCGATAGAGCGACAATTACTATACTCATTACTCTTATTATTATCAATCTAACTCATATTATTAGCCATATTATGCTTATATGATCGAAATAACGACAATTACTATACTTATTACACTCACTATTATCAATCTAACTCATATTATTAGCCATATTATGGTTATATGACCGATAGAACGACAATTACTATACTTATTACACTCACTATTATCAATCTAACTCATATTATTAGCCATATTATGCTTATATGATCGATAGAACGACAATTACTATACATATTACACTCACTGCTATCAATCTAACTCATATTATTAGCCATATTATGCTTATATGATCGATAGAACGACAATTACTATACTTATTACACTCACTATTATCAATCTAACTCATATTATTAACCATGTTATGCAGGTATGATCGATAGAACGACAATTACTACACTTATTACTCTTATTATTATCAATGGAACTCATATTATTAGCCATGGTATGCAGATATGATCGATAGAACGACAATTACTATACTTATTACTCTTATTATTATCAATCTAACTCATATTATTAATCATATTATGCAGATATGATCGATAGAACTACAATTACTATACTCATTACTCTTATTTTTATCAATCTACCTCATATTATTCGCCATATTATGCTTATATGATCGATAGAACGACAATTACTATACTTATTACACTCACTGTTATCAATCTAACTCATATTATTAGCCATATTATGGTTATATGACCGATAGAACGACAATTACTATACTTATTACACTCACTGCTATCAATCTAACTCATATTATTAGCCATATTATGTTTATATGATCGGTAGAATGATAATTACTATACTTATTACTCTTATTATTATCAATCTAACTCATATTATTAACCATGTTATGCAGGTATGATCGATAGAACGACAATTACTACACTTATTACTCTTATTATTATCAATGGAACTCATCTTATTAGCCATGGTATGCAGATATGATCGATAGAACGACAATTACTATACTTACTACTCTTATTATTATCAATCTAACTCATATTATTAATCATATTATGCAGATATGACCGATAGAACGACAATTACTATACTTATTACACTCACTATTATCAATCTAACTGAGATTATTAACCATGTTATGCTTATATGATCGTTGGGCGACAATTACTGCACTCATTACTCTTATTATTATCAATCTAACTCATATTATTAGCCATATTATGCTTATATGATCGATAGAACGAAAATTACTATACTCATTACTCTTATTATTATCAATATAACTCATATTATTATCCATATTGTGCTTATATGATCGATAGAACGACAATTACTATACTTATTACACTCACTGTTATCGATCCAACTCATATTATTAACCATATTATGCAGATATGATCGATAGAACGACAATTACTATACTCATTACTCTTATTATTATCAATCTAACTCATATTATTAGCCATATTATGCTTATATGATCGATAGTACGACAATTACTATACTTATTACACTCACTATTATCAATCTAACTCATATTATTAATCATGTTATGCAGATATGATCGATAGAACGATAATTACTATACTTATTACACTTATTATTATCAATCTAACTCATATTATTAGCCATATTATGCTTGTATGATCGATAGAACGACAATTACTATACTTATTTCTCTTATTATTATCAATCTAACTCATATTATTAGCCATATTATGCTTATATGATCGATAGAACGACAATTACTATACTTATTACACTCACTGCTCGCAATCTAACTCATATTATTAGCCATATTATGTTTATATGATCGGTAGAATGATAATTACTATACTTATTACTCTTATTATTATCAATCTAACTCATATTGTTAATCATATTATGCAGATATGATCGATAGAACTACAATTACTATACTCATTTCTCTTATTTTCATCAATCTACCTCATATTATTCGCCATATTATGCTTATATGATCGATTGAACGACAATTACTATACTTATTACACTCACTGTTATCAATCTAACTCATATTATTAACCATATTATGCTTATATGATCGATAGAACGACAATTACTGTACTTATTACACTCACTATTATCAATCTAACTCATATTATTAGCCATATTATAGTTATATGACCGATAGAACGACAATTACTATACTTATTACACTCACTATTATCAATCTAACTGAGATTATTAACCATGTTATGCTTATATGATCGTTGGGCGACAATTACTGCACTCATTACTCTTATTATTATCAATCTAACTCATATTATTAGCCATATTATGCTTATATGATCGATAGAACGACAATTACTATACTTATTACACTCACTGCTATCAATCTAACTCATATTATTCGCCATATTATGCTTATATGATCGATAGAACGACAATTACTATACTTATTACACTCACTGTTATCAATCTAACTCATATTAATAGCCATATTATGCTGATATGATCGATAGAACGACAATTACCGTACTTATTTCTCTTATTATTATCAATCTACCTCATATTATTCGCCATATTATGCTTATATGATCGATAGAACGACAATTACTATACTTATTACACTCACTGCTATCAATCTAACTCATATTATTAGCCATATTATGCTTATATGATCGATAGAACGACAATTACTATACTTATTAGACTCACTGTTATCAATCCAACTCATATTATTAACCATATTATGCAGATGTGATCGATAGAACGACAATTACTATACTCATTACTCTTATTATTATCAATCTAACTCATATTATTAGCCATATTATGCTTATATGATCGATAGTACGACAATTACTATACTTATTACACTCACTATTATCAATCTAACTCATATTATTAATCATGTTATGCAGATATGATCGATAGAACGATAATTACTATACTTATTACTCTTATTATTAACATTCTAACTCATATTATTAGCCATATTATGCTTATATGATCGATAGAACGACAATTACTATACTTATTACTCTCACTGTTATCAATCTAACTCATATTATTAGCCATATTATGCTTATATGATCGATAGAACGACAATTACTATACTTATTACTCTTATTATTATCAATCTAACTCATATTATTAATCATATTATGCAGATATGATCGATAGAACTACAATTACTATACTCATTACTCTTATTTTTATCAATCTACCTCATATTATTCGCCATATTATGCTTATATGATCGATAGATTGACAATTACTATACTTATTACACTCACTGTTATCAATCTAACTCATATTATTAGCCATATTATGCTTATATGATCGATAGAACGACAATTACTATACTTATTACACTCACTGCTATCAATCTAACTCATATTATTAGCCATATTATGTTTATATGATCGGTAGAATGATAATTACTATACTTATTACTCTTATTATTATCAATCTAACTCATATTGTTAATCATATTATGCAGATATGATCGATAGAACTACAATTACTATACTCATTACTCTTATTTTTATCAATCTACCTCATACTATTCGCCACATTATGCTTATATGATCGATAGAACGACAATTACTATACTTATTACACTCACTGTTATCAATCTAACTCATATTATTAGCCATATTATGCTTATATGATCGATAGAACGACAATTACTATACTTATTACACTCACTATTATCAATCTAACTCATATTATTAACCATGTTATGCAGATATGATCGATAGACCGACAATTACTATACTTATTACTCTTATTATTATCAATGGAACTCATATTATTAGCCATGTTATGCTTATATGATCGATAGAACGACAATTACTATACTCATTACTCTTATTATTATCAATCTAACTCATATTATTAGCCATATTATGCTTATATGATCGATAGAACGACAATTACTATACTCATTACTCTTATTATTATCAATCTAACTCATATTATTAGCCATATTATGCTTATATGATCGATAGAACGACAATTACTATACTTATTTCTCTTATTATTATCAATCTAACTCATATTATTAGCCATATTATGCTTATATGATCGATAGAACGACAATTACTATACTTATTACACTTACTGCTATCAATCTAACTCATATTATTAACCATATTATGTTTATATGATCGGTAGAATGATAATTACTATACTTATTATTCTAATTATTATCAATCTAATTCATATTATTAACCATATTATGCAGATATGATCGATAGAGCGACAATTACTATACTCATTACTCTTATTATTATCAATCTAACTCATATTATTAGCCATATTATGCTTATATGATCGAAATAACGACAATTACTATACTTATTACACTCACTATTATCAATCTAACTCATATTATTAGCCATATTATGGTTATATGACCGATAGAACGACAATTACTATACTTATTACACTCACTATTATCAATCTAACTCATATTATTAGCCATATTATGCTTATATGATCGATAGAACGACAATTACTATACATATTACACTCACTGCTATCAATCTAACTCATACTATTAGCCATATTATGCTTATATGATCGATAGAACGACAATTACTATACTTATTACACTCACTATTATCAATCTAACTCATATTATTAACCATGTTATGCAGGTATGATCGATAGAACGACAATTACTATACATATTACACTCACTGCTATCAATCTAACTCATATTATTAGCCATATTATGCTTATATGATCGATAGAACGACAATTACTATACTTATTACACTCACTATTATCAATCTAACTCATATTATTAACCATGTTGTGCAGGTATGATCGATAGAACGACAATTACTACACTTATTACTCTTATTATTATCAATGGAACTCATATTATTAGCCATGGTATGCAGATATGATCGATAGAACGACAATTACTATACTTATTACTCTTATTATTATCAATCTAACTCATATTATTAATCATATTATGCAGATATGATCGATAGAACTACAATTACTATACTCATTACTCTTATTTTTATCAATCTACCTCATATTATTCGCCATATTATGCTTATATGATCGATAGAACGACAATTACTATACTTATTACACTCACTGTTATCAATCTAACTCATATTATTAGCCATATTATGGTTATATGACCGATAGAACGACAATTACTATACTTATTACACTCACTGCTATCAATCTAACTCATATTATTAGCCATATTATGTTTATATGATCGGTAGAATGATAATTACTATACTTATTACTCTTATTATTATCAATCTAACTCATATTATTAACCATGTTATGCAGGTATGATCGATAGAACGACAATTACTACACTTATTACTCTTATTATTATCAATGGAACTCATCTTATTAGCCATGGTATGCAGATATGATCGATAGAACGACAATTACTATACTTACTACTCTTATTATTATCAATCTAACTCATATTATTAATCATATTATGCAGATATGACCGATAGAACGACAATTACTATACTTATTACACTCACTATTATCAATCTAACTGAGATTATTAACCATGTTATTCTTATATGATCGTTGGGCGACAATTACTGCACTCATTACTCTTATTATTATCAATCTAACTCATATTATTAGCCATATTATGCTTATATGATCGATAGAACGAAAATTACTATACTCATTACTCTTATTATTATCAATATAACTCATATTATTATCCATATTGTGCTTATATGATCGATAGAACGACAATTACTATACTTATTACACTCACTGTTATCGATCCAACTCATATTATTAACCATATTATGCTGATATGATCGATAGAACGACAATTACTATACTCATTACTCTTATTATTATCAATCTAACTCATATTATTAGCCATATTATGCTTATATGATCGATAGTACGACAATTACTATACTTATTACACTCACTATTATCAATCTAACTCATATTATTAATCATGTTATGCAGATATGATCGATAGAACGATAATTACTATACTTATTACACTTATTATTATCAATCTAACTCATATTATTAGCCATATTATGCTTGTATGATCGATAGAACGACAATTACTATACTTATTTCTCTTATTATTATCAATCTAACTCATATTATTAGCCATATTATGCTTATATGATCGATAGAACGACAATTACTATACTTATTACACTCACTGCTCGCAATCTAACTCATATTATTAGCCATATTATGTTTATATGATCGGTAGAATGATAATTACTATACTTATTACTCTTATTATTATCAATCTAACTCATATTGTTAATCATATTATGCAGATATGATCGATAGAACTACAATTACTATACTCATTTCTCTTATTTTCATCAATCTACCTCATATTATTCGCCATATTATGCTTATATGATCGATTGAACGACAATTACTATACTTATTACACTCACTGTTATCAATCTAACTCATATTATTAACCATATTATGCTTATATGATCGATAGAACGACAATTACTGTACTTATTACACTCACTATTATCAATCTAACTCATATTATTAGCCATATTATAGTTATATGACCGATAGAACGACAATTACTATACTTATTACACTCACTGTTATCAATCTAACTCATATTAATAGCCATATTATGCTGATATGATCGATAGAACGACAATTACCGTACTTATTTCTCTTATTATTATCAATCTACCTCATATTATTCGCCATATTATGCTTATATGATCGATAGAACGACAATTACTATACTTATTACACTCACTGCTATCAATCTAACTCATATTATTAGCCATATTATGCTTATATGATCGATAGAACGACAATTACTATACTTATTAGACTCACTGTTATCAATCCAACTCATATTATTAACCATATTATGCAGATGTGATCGATAGAACGACAATTACTATACTCATTACTCTTATTATTATCAATCTAACTCATATTATTAGCCATATTATGCTTATATGATCGATAGTACGACAATTACTATACTTATTACACTCACTATTATCAATCTAACTCATATTATTAATCATGTTATGCAGATATGATCGATAGAACGATAATTACTATACTTATTACTCTTATTATTAACATTCTAACTCATATTATTAGCCATATTATGCTTATATGATCGATAGAACGACAATTACTATACTTATTACTCTCACTGTTATCAATCTAACTCATATTATTAGCCATATTATGCTTATATGATCGATAGAACGACAATTACTATACTTATTACTCTTATTATTATCAATCTAACTCATATTATTAATCATATTATGCAGATATGATCGATAGAACTACAATTACTATACTCATTACTCTTATTTTTATCAATCTACCTCATATTATTCGCCATATTATGCTTATATGATCGATAGATTGACAATTACTATACTTATTACACTCACTGTTATCAATCTAACTCATATTATTAGCCATATTATGCTTATATGATCGATAGAACGACAATTACTATACTTATTACACTCACTGCTATCAATCTAACTCATATTATTAGCCATATTATGTTTATATGATCGGTAGAATGATAATTACTATACTTATTACTCTTATTATTATCAATCTAACTCATATTGTTAATCATATTATGCAGATATGATCGATAGAACTACAATTACTATACTCATTACTCTTATTTTTATCAATCTACCTCATACTATTCGCCACATTATGCTTATATGATCGATAGAACGACAATTACTATACTTATTACACTCACTGTTATCAATCTAACTCATATTATTAGCCATATTATGCTTATATGATCGATAGAACGACAATTACTATACTTATTACACTCACTATTATCAATCTAACTCATATTATTAACCATGTTATGCAGATATGATCGATAGACCGACAATTACTATACTTATTACTCTTATTATTATCAATGGAACTCATATTATTAGCCATGTTATGCTTATATGATCGATAGAACGACAATTACTATACTCATTACTCTTATTATTATCAATCTAACTCATATTATTAGCCATATTATGCTTATATGATCGATAGAACGACAATTACTATACTCATTACTCTTATTATTATCAATCTAACTCATATTATTAGCCATATTATGCTTATATGATCGATAGAACGACAATTACTATACTTATTTCTCTTATTATTATCAATCTAACTCATATTATTAGCCATATTATGCTTATATGATCGATAGAACGACAATTACTATACTTATTACACTTACTGCTATCAATCTAACTCATATTATTAACCATATTATGTTTATATGATCGGTAGAATGATAATTACTATACTTATTATTCTAATTATTATCAATCTAATTCATATTATTAACCATATTATGCAGATATGATCGATAGAGCGACAATTACTATACTCATTACTCTTATTATTATCAATCTAACTCATATTATTAGCCATATTATGCTTATATGATCGAAATAACGACAATTACTATACTTATTACACTCACTATTATCAATCTAACTCATATTATTAGCCATATTATGGTTATATGACCGATAGAACGACAATTACTATACTTATTACACTCACTATTATCAATCTAACTCATATTATTAGCCATATTATGCTTATATGATCGATAGAACGACAATTACTATACATATTACACTCACTGCTATCAATCTAACTCATACTATTAGCCATATTATGCTTATATGATCGATAGAACGACAATTACTATACTTATTACACTCACTATTATCAATCTAACTCATATTATTAACCATGTTATGCAGGTATGATCGATAGAACGACAATTACTATACATATTACACTCACTGCTATCAATCTAACTCATATTATTAGCCATATTATGCTTATATGATCGATAGAACGACAATTACTATACTTATTACACTCACTATTATCAATCTAACTCATATTATTAACCATGTTGTGCAGGTATGATCGATAGAACGACAATTACTACACTTATTACTCTTATTATTATCAATGGAACTCATATTATTAGCCATGGTATGCAGATATGATCGATAGAACGACAATTACTATACTTATTACTCTTATTATTATCAATCTAACTCATATTATTAATCATATTATGCAGATATGATCGATAGAACTACAATTACTATACTCATTACTCTTATTTTTATCAATCTACCTCATATTATTCGCCATATTATGCTTATATGATCGATAGAACGACAATTACTATACTTATTACACTCACTGTTATCAATCTAACTCATATTATTAGCCATATTATGGTTATATGACCGATAGAACGACAATTACTATACTTATTACACTCACTGCTATCAATCTAACTCATATTATTAGCCATATTATGTTTATATGATCGGTAGAATGATAATTACTATACTTATTACTCTTATTATTATCAATCTAACTCATATTATTAACCATGTTATGCAGGTATGATCGATAGAACGACAATTACTACACTTATTACTCTTATTATTATCAATGGAACTCATCTTATTAGCCATGGTATGCAGATATGATCGATAGAACGACAATTACTATACTTACTACTCTTATTATTATCAATCTAACTCATATTATTAATCATATTATGCAGATATGACCGATAGAACGACAATTACTATACTTATTACACTCACTATTATCAATCTAACTGAGATTATTAACCATGTTATTCTTATATGATCGTTGGGCGACAATTACTGCACTCATTACTCTTATTATTATCAATCTAACTCATATTATTAGCCATATTATGCTTATATGATCGATAGAACGAAAATTACTATACTCATTACTCTTATTATTATCAATATAACTCATATTATTATCCATATTGTGCTTATATGATCGATAGAACGACAATTACTATACTTATTACACTCACTGTTATCGATCCAACTCATATTATTAACCATATTATGCAGATATGATCGATAGAACGACAATTACTATACTCATTACTCTTATTATTATCAATCTAACTCATATTATTAGCCATATTATGCTTATATGATCGATAGTACGACAATTACTATACTTATTACACTCACTATTATCAATCTAACTCATATTATTAATCATGTTATGCAGATATGATCGATAGAACGATAATTACTATACTTATTACACTTATTATTATCAATCTAACTCATATTATTAGCCATATTATGCTTGTATGATCGATAGAACGACAATTACTATACTTATTTCTCTTATTATTATCAATCTAACTCATATTATTAGCCATATTATGCTTATATGATCGATAGAACGACAATTACTATACTTATTACACTCACTGCTCGCAATCTAACTCATATTATTAGCCATATTATGTTTATATGATCGGTAGAATGATAATTACTATACTTATTACTCTTATTATTATCAATCTAACTCATATTGTTAATCATATTATGCAGATATGATCGATAGAACTACAATTACTATACTCATTTCTCTTATTTTCATCAATCTACCTCATATTATTCGCCATATTATGCTTATATGATCGATTGAACGACAATTACTATACTTATTACACTCACTGTTATCAATCTAACTCATATTATTAACCATATTATGCTTATATGATCGATAGAACGACAATTACTGTACTTATTACACTCACTATTATCAATCTAACTCATATTATTAGCCATATTATAGTTATATGACCGATAGAACGACAATTACTATACTTATTACACTCACTATTATCAATCTAACTGAGATTATTAACCATGTTATGCTTATATGATCGTTGGGCGACAATTACTGCACTCATTACTCTTATTATTATCAATCTAACTCATATTATTAGCCATATTATGCTTATATGATCGATAGAACGACAATTACTATACTTATTACACTCACTGCTATCAATCTAACTCATATTATTCGCCATATTATGCTTATATGATCGATAGAACGACAATTACTATACTTATTACACTCACTGTTATCAATCAAACTCATATTAATAGCCATATTATGCTGATATGATCGATAGAACGACAATTACTATACTTATTTCTCTTATTATTATCAATCTACCTCATATTATTCGCCATATTATGCTTATATGATCGATAGAACGACAATTACTATACTTATTACACTCACTGCTATCAATCTAACTCATATTATTAGCCATATTATGCTTATATGATCGATAGAACGACAATTACTATACTTATTAGACTCACTGTTATCAATCCAACTCATATTATTAACCATATTATGCAGATGTGATCGATAGAACGACAATTACTATACTCATTACTCTTATTATTATCAATCTAACTCATATTATTAGCCATATTATGCTTATATGATCGATAGTACGACAATTACTATACTTATTACACTCACTATTATCAATCTAACTCATATTATTAATCATGTTATGCAGATATGATCGATAGAACGATAATTACTATACTTATTACTCTTATTATTAACATTCTAACTCATATTATTAGCCATATTATGCTTATATGATCGATAGAACGACAATTACTATACTTATTACTCTCACTGTTATCAATCTAACTCATATTATTAGCCATATTATGCTTATATGATCGATAGAACGACAATTACTGTACTTATTACTCTTATTATTATCAATCTAACTCATATTATTAATCATATTATGCAGATATGATCGATAGAACTACAATTACTATACTCATTACTCTTATTTTTATCAATCTACCTCATACTATTCGCCACATTATGCTTATATGATCGATAGAACGACAATTACTATACTTATTACACTCACTGTTATCAATCTAACTCATATTATTAGCCATATTATGCTTATATGATCGATAGAACGACAATTACTACACTTATTACACTCACTATTATCAATCTAACTCATATTATTAACCATGTTATGCAGATATGATCGATAGACCGACAATTACTATACTTATTACTCTTATTATTATCAATGGAACTCATATTATTAGCCATGTTATGCTTATATGATCGATAGAACGACAATTACTATACTCATTACTCTTATTATTATCAATCTAACTCATATTATTAGCCATATTATGCTTATATGATCGATAGAACGACAATTACTATACTCATTACTCTTATTATTATCAATCTAACTCATATTATTAGCCATATTATGCTTATATGATCGATAGAACGACAATTACTATACTTATTACACTTACTGCTATCAATCTAACTCATATTATTAACCATATTATGTTTATATGATCGGTAGAATGATAATTACTATACTTATTATTCTTATTATTATCAATCTAATTCATATTATTAACCATATTATGCAGATATGATCGATAGAGCGACAATTACTATACTCATTACTCTTATTATTATCAATCTAACTCATATTATTAGCCATATTATGCTTATATGATCGAAATAACGACAATTACTATACTTATTACACTCACTATTATCAATCTAACTCATATTATTAGCCATATTATGGTTATATGACCGATAGAACGACAATTACTATACTTATTACACTCACTATTATCAATCTAACTCATATTATTAGCCATATTATGCTTATATGATCGATAGAACGACAATTACTATACATATTACACTCACTGCTATCAATCTAACTCATATTATTAGCCATATTATGCTTATATGATCGATAGAACGACAATTACTATACTTATTACACTCACTATTATCAATCTAACTCATATTATTAACCATGTTATGCAGGTATGATCGATAGAACGACAATTACTACACTTATTACTCTTATTATTATCAATGGAACTCATATTATTAGCCATGGTATGCAGATATGATCGATAGAACGACAATTACTATACTTATTACTCTTATTATTATCAATCTAACTCATATTATTAATCATATTATGCAGATATGATCGATAGAACTACAATTACTATACTCATTACTCTTATTTTTATCAATCTACCTCATATTATTCGCCATATTATGCTTATATGATCGATAGAACGACAATTACTATACTTATTACACTCACTGCTATCAATCTAACTCATATTATTAGCCATATTATGGTTATATGACCGATAGAACGACAATTACTATACTTATTACACTCACTGCTATCAATCTAACTCATATTATTAGCCATATTATGTTTATATGATCGGTAGAATGATAATTACTATACTTATTACTCTTATTATTATCAATCTAACTCATATTATTAACCATGTTATGCAGGTATGATCGATAGAACGACAATTACTACACTTATTACTCTTATTATTATCAATGGAACTCATCTTATTAGCCATGGTATGCAGATATGATCGATAGAACGACAATTACTATACTTACTACTCTTATTATTATCAATCTAACTCATATTATTAATCATATTATGCAGATATGACCGATAGAACGACAATTACTATACTTATTACACTCACTATTATCAATCTAACTGAGATTATTAACCATGTTATGCTTATATGATCGTTGGGCGACAATTACTGCACTCATTACTCTTATTATTATCAATCTAACTCATATTATTAGCCATATTATGCTTATATGATCGATAGAACGAAAATTACTATACTCATTACTCTTATTATTATCAATATAACTCATATTATTATCCATATTGTGCTTATATGATCGATAGAACGACAATTACTATACTTATTACACTCACTGTTATCGATCCAACTCATATTATTAACCATATTATGCAGATATGATCGATAGAACGACAATTACTATACTCATTACTCTTATTATTATCAATCTAACTCATATTATTAGCCATATTATGCTTATATGATCGATAGTACGACAATTACTATACTTATTACACTCACTATTATCAATCTAACTCATATTATTAATCATGTTATGCAGATATGATCGATAGAACGATAATTACTATACTTATTACACTTATTATTATCAATCTAACTCATATTATTAGCCATATTATGCTTGTATGATCGATAGAACGACAATTACTATACTTATTTCTCTTATTATTATCAATCTAACTCATATTATTAGCCATATTATGCTTATATGATCGATAGAACGACAATTACTATACTTATTACACTCACTGCTCGCAATCTAACTCATATTATTAGCCATATTATGTTTATATGATCGGTAGAATGATAATTACTATACTTATTACTCTTATTATTATCAATCTAACTCATATTGTTAATCATATTATGCAGATATGATCGATAGAACTACAATTACTATACTCATTTCTCTTATTTTCATCAATCTACCTCATATTATTCGCCATATTATGCTTATATGATCGATTGAACGACAATTACTATACTTATTACACTCACTGTTATCAATCTAACTCATATTATTAACCATATTATGCTTATATGATCGATAGAACGACAATTACTGTACTTATTACACTCACTATTATCAATCTAACTCATATTATTAGCCATATTATAGTTATATGACCGATAGAACGACAATTACTATACTTATTACACTCACTATTATCAATCTAACTGAGATTATTAACCATGTTATGCTTATATGATCGTTGGGCGACAATTACTGCACTCATTACTCTTATTATTATCAATCTAACTCATATTATTAGCCATATTATGCTTATATGATCGATAGAACGACAATTACTATACTTATTACACTCACTGCTATCAATCTAACTCATATTATTCGCCATATTATGCTTATATGATCGATAGAACGACAATTACTATACTTATTACACTCACTGTTATCAATCTAACTCATATTAATAGCCATATTATGCTGATATGATCGATAGAACGACAATTACTATACTTATTTCTCTTATTATTATCAATCTACCTCATATTATTCGCCATATTATGCTTATATGATCGATAGAACGACAATTACTATACTTATTACACTCACTGCTATCAATCTAACTCATATTATTAGCCATATTATGCTTATATGATCGATAGAACGACAATTACTATACTTATTAGACTCACTGTTATCAATCCAACTCATATTATTAACCATATTATGCAGATGTGATCGATAGAACGACAATTACTATACTCATTACTCTTATTATTATCAATCTAACTCATATTATTAGCCATATTATGCTTATATGATCGATAGTACGACAATTACTATACTTATTACACTCACTATTATCAATCTAACTCATATTATTAATCATGTTATGCAGATATGATCGATAGAACGATAATTACTATACTTATTACTCTTATTATTAACATTCTAACTCATATTATTAGCCATATTATGCTTATATGATCGATAGAACGACAATTACTATACTTATTACTCTTATTATTATCAATCTAACTCATATTATTAATCATATTATGCAGATATGATCGATAGAACTACAATTACTATACTCATTACTCTTATTTTTATCAATCTACCTCATATTATTCGCCATATTATGCTTATATGATCGATAGATTGACAATTACTATACTTATTACACTCACTGTTATCAATCTAACTCATATTATTAGCCATATTATGCTTATATGATCGATAGAACGACAATTACTATACTTATTACACTCACTGCTATCAATCTAACTCATATTATTAGCCATATTATGTTTATATGATCGGTAGAATGATAATTACTATACTTATTACTCTTATTATTATCAATCTAACTCATATTGTTAATCATATTATGCAGATATGATCGATAGAACTACAATTACTATACTCATTACTCTTATTTTTATCAATCTACCTCATACTATTCGCCACATTATGCTTATATGATCGATAGAACGACAATTACTATACTTATTACACTCACTGTTATCAATCTAACTCATATTATTAGCCATATTATGCTTATATGATCGATAGAACGACAATTACTATACTTATTACACTCACTATTATCAATCTAACTCATATTATTAACCATGTTATGCAGATATGATCGATAGACCGACAATTACTATACTTATTACTCTTATTATTATCAATGGAACTCATATTATTAGCCATGTTATGCTTATATGATCGATAGAACGACAATTACTATACTCATTACTCTTATTATTATCAATCTAACTCATATTATTAGCCATATTATGCTTATATGATCGATAGAACAACAATTACTATACTCATTACTCTTATTATTATCAATCTAACTCATATTATTAGCCATATTATGCTTATATGATCGATAGAACGACAATTACTATACTTATTTCTCTTATTATTATCAATCTAACTCATATTATTAGCCATATTATGCTTATATGATCGATAGAACGACAATTACTATACTTATTACACTTACTGCTATCAATCTAACTCATATTATTAACCATATTATGTTTATATGATCGGTAGAATGATAATTACTATACTTATTATTCTTATTATTATCAATCTAATTCATATTATTAACCATATTATGCAGATATGATCGATAGAGCGACAATTACTATACTCATTACTCTTATTATTATCAATCTAACTCATATTATTAGCCATATTATGCTTATATGATCGAAATAACGACAATTACTATACTTATTACACTCACTATTATCAATCTAACTCATATTATTAGCCATATTATGGTTATATGACCGATAGAACGACAATTACTATACTTATTACACTCACTATTATCAATCTAACTCATATTATTAGCCATATTATGCTTATATGATCGATAGAACGACAATTACTATACATATTACACTCACTGCTATCAATCTAACTCATATTATTAGCCATATTATGCTTATATGATCGATAGAACGACAATTACTATACTTATTACACTCACTATTATCAATCTAACTCATATTATTAACCATGTTATGCAGGTATGATCGATAGAACGACAATTACTACACTTATTACTCTTATTATTATCAATGGAACTCATATTATTAGCCATGGTATGCAGATATGATCGATAGAACGACAATTACTATACTTATTACTCTTATTATTATCAATCTAACTCATATTATTAATCATATTATGCAGATATGATCGATAGAACTACAATTACTATACTCATTACTCTTATTTTTATCAATCTACCTCATATTATTCGCCATATTATGCTTATATGATCGATAGAACGACAATTACTATACTTATTACACTCACTGTTATCAATCTAACTCATATTATTAGCCATATTATGGTTATATGACCGATAGAACGACAATTACTATACTTATTACACTCACTGCTATCAATCTAACTCATATTATTAGCCATATTATGTTTATATGATCGGTAGAATGATAATTACTATACTTATTACTCTTATTATTATCAATCTAACTCATATTATTAACCATGTTATGCAGGTATGATCGATAGAACGACAATTACTACACTTATTACTCTTATTATTATCAATGGAACTCATCTTATTAGCCATGGTATGCAGATATGATCGATAGAACGACAATTACTATACTTACTACTCTTATTATTATCAATCTAACTCATATTATTAATCATATTATGCAGATATGACCGATAGAACGACAATTACTATACTTATTACACTCACTATTATCAATCTAACTGAGATTATTAACCATGTTATGCTTATATGATCGTTGGGCGACAATTACTGCACTCATTACTCTTATTATTATCAATCTAACTCATATTATTAGCCATATTATGCTTATATGATCGATAGAACGAAAATTACTATACTCATTACTCTTATTATTATCAATATAACTCATATTATTATCCATATTGTGCTTATATGATCGATAGAACGACAATTACTATACTTATTACACTCACTGTTATCGATCCAACTCATATTATTAACCATATTATGCAGATATGATCGATAGAACGACAATTACTATACTCATTACTCTTATTATTATCAATCTAACTCATATTATTAGCCATATTATGCTTATATGATCGATAGTACGACAATTACTATACTTATTACACTCACTATTATCAATCTAACTCATATTATTAATCATGTTATGCAGATATGATCGATAGAACGATAATTACTATACTTATTACACTTATTATTATCAATCTAACTCATATTATTAGCCATATTATGCTTGTATGATCGATAGAACGACAATTACTATACTTATTTCTCTTATTATTATCAATCTAACTCATATTATTAGCCATATTATGCTTATATGATCGATAGAACGACAATTACTATACTTATTACACTCACTGCTCGCAATCTAACTCATATTATTAGCCATATTATGTTTATATGATCGGTAGAATGATAATTACTATACTTATTACTCTTATTATTATCAATCTAACTCATATTGTTAATCATATTATGCAGATATGATCGATAGAACTACAATTACTATACTCATTTCTCTTATTTTCATCAATCTACCTCATATTATTCGCCATATTATGCTTATATGATCGATTGAACGACAATTACTATACTTATTACACTCACTGTTATCAATCTAACTCATATTATTAACCATATTATGCTTATATGATCGATAGAACGACAATTACTGTACTTATTACACTCACTATTATCAATCTAACTCATATTATTAGCCATATTATAGTTATATGACCGATAGAACGACAATTACTATACTTATTACACTCACTATTATCAATCTAACTGAGATTATTAACCATGTTATGCTTATATGATCGTTGGGCGACAATTACTGCACTCATTACTCTTATTATTATCAATCTAACTCATATTATTAGCCATATTATGCCCTTATGATCGATAGAACGACAATTACTATACTTATTACACTCACTGCTATCAATCTAACTCATATTATTCGCCATATTATGCTTATATGATCGATAGAACGACAATTACTATACTTATTAGACTCACTGTTATCAATCCAACTCATATTATTAACCATATTATGCAGATGTGATCGATAGAACGACAATTACTATACTCATTACTCTTATTATTATCAATCTAACTCATATTATTAGCCATATTATGCTTATATGATCGATAGTACGACAATTACTATACTTATTACACTCACTATTATCAATCTAACTCATATTATTAATCATGTTATGCAGATATGATCGATAGAACGATAATTACTATACTTATTACTCTTATTATTAACATTCTAACTCATATTATTAGCCATATTATGCTTATATGATCGATAGAACGACAATTACTATACTTATTACTCTCACTGTTATCAATCTAACTCATATTATTAGCCATATTATGCTTATATGATCGATAGAACGACAATTACTGTACTTATTACTCTTATTATTATCAATCTAACTCATATTATTAATCATATTATGCAGATATGATCGATAGAACTACAATTACTATACTCATTACTCTTATTTTTATCAATCTACCTCATATTATTCGCCATATTATGCTTATATGATCGATAGATTGACAATTACTATACTTATTACACTCACTGTTATCAATCTAACTCATATTATTAGCCATATTATGCTTATATGATCGATAGAACGACAATTACTATACTTATTACACTCACTGCTATCAATCTAACTCATATTATTAGCCATATTATGTTTATATGATCGGTAGAATGATAATTACTATACTTATTACTCTTATTATTATCAATCTAACTCATATTGTTAATCATATTATGCAGATATGATCGATAGAACTACAATTACTATACTCATTACTCTTATTTTTATCAATCTACCTCATACTATTCGCCACATTATGCTTATATGATCGATAGAACGACAATTACTATACTTATTACACTCACTGTTATCAATCTAACTCATATTATTAGCCATATTATGCTTATATGATCGATAGAACGACAATTACTATACTTATTACACTCACTATTATCAATCTAACTCATATTATTAACCATGTTATGCAGATATGATCGATAGACCGACAATTACTATACTTATTACTCTTATTATTATCAATGGAACTCATATTATTAGCCATGTTATGCTTATATGATCGATAGAACGACAATTACTATACTCATTACTCTTATTATCATCAATCTAACTCATATTATTAGCCATATTATGCTTATATGATCGATAGAACGACAATTACTATACTCATTACTCTTATTATTATCAATCTAACTCATATTATTAGCCATATTATGCTTATATGATCGATAGAACGACAATTACTATACTTATTTCTCTTATTATTATCAATCTAACTCATATTATTAGCCATATTATGCTTATATGATCGATAGAACGACAATTACTATACTTATTACACTTACTGCTATCAATCTAACTCATATTATTAACCATATTATGTTTATATGATCGGTAGAATGATAATTACTATACTTATTATTCTTATTATTATCAATCTAATTCATATTATTAACCATATTATGCAGATATGATCGATAGAGCGACAATTACTATACTCATTACTCTTATTATTATCAATCTAACTCATATTATTAGCCATATTATGCTTATATGATCGAAATAACGACAATTACTATACTTATTACACTCACTATTATCAATCTAACTCATATTATTAGCCATATTATGGTTATATGACCGATAGAACGACAATTACTATACTTATTACACTCACTATTATCAATCTAACTCATATTATTAGCCATATTATGCTTATATGATCGATAGAACGACAATTACTATACATATTACACTCACTGCTATCAATCTAACTCATACTATTAGCCATATTATGCTTATATGATCGATAGAACGACAATTACTATACTTATTACACTCACTATTATCAATCTAACTCATATTATTAACCATGTTATGCAGGTATGATCGATAGAACGACAATTACTACACTTATTACTCTTATTATTATCAATGGAACTCATATTATTAGCCATGGTATGCAGATGTGATCGATAGAACGACAATTACTATACTTATTACTCTTATTATTATCAATCTAACTCATATTATTAATCATATTATGCAGATATGATCGATAGAACTACAATTACTATACTCATTACTCTTATTTTTATCAATCTACCTCATATTATTCGCCATATTATGCTTATATGATCGATAGAACGACAATTACTATACTTATTACACTCACTGTTATCAATCTAACTCATATTATTAGCCATATTATGGTTATATGACCGATAGAACGACAATTACTATACTTATTACACTCACTGCTATCAATCTAACTCATATTATTAGCCATATTATGTTTATATGATCGGTAGAATGATAATTACTATACTTATTACTCTTATTATTATCAATCTAACTCATATTATTAACCATGTTATGCAGGTATGATCGATAGAACGACAATTACTACACTTATTACTCTTATTATTATCAATGGAACTCATCTTATTAGCCATGGTATGCAGATACGATCGATAGAGCGACAATTACTATACTTATTACTCTTATTATTATCAATCTAACTCATATTATTAATCATATTATGCAGATATGATCGATAGAACGACAATTACTATACTCATTACTCTTATTGCTATCAATCTAACTCATATTATTAGCCATATTATGCTTATATGATCGATAGAACGACAATTACTATACTTATTACTCTTATTATTATCAATCTAACTCATATTATTAATCATATTATGCAGATATGATCGATAGAACTACAATTACTATACTCATTACTCTTATTTTTATCAATCTACCTCATATTATTCGCCATATTATGCTTATATGATCGATAGAACGACAATTACTATACTTATTACACTCACTGTTATCAATCTAACTCATATTATTAGCCATATTATGGTTATATGACCGATAGAACGACAATTACTATACTTATTACACTCACTGCTATCAATCTAACTCATATTATTAGCCATATTATGTTTATATGATCGGTAGAATGATAATTACTATACTTATTACTCTTATTATTATCAATCTAACTCATATTATTAACCATGTTATGCAGGTATGATCGATAGAACGACAATTACTACACTTATTACTCTTATTATTATCAATGGAACTCATCTTATTAGCCATGGTATGCAGATATGATCGATAGAACGACAATTACTATACTTACTACTCTTATTATTATCAATCTAACTCATATTATTAATCATATTATGCAGATATGACCGATAGAACGACAATTACTATACTTATTACACTCACTATTATCAATCTAACTGAGATTATTAACCATGTTATTCTTATATGATCGTTGGGCGACAATTACTGCACTCATTACTCTTATTATTATCAATCTAACTCATATTATTAGCCATATTATGCTTATATGATCGATAGAACGAAAATTACTATACTCATTACTCTTATTATTATCAATATAACTCATATTATTATCCATATTGTGCTTATATGATCGATAGAACGACAATTACTATACTTATTACACTCACTGTTATCGATCCAACTCATATTATTAACCATATTATGCAGATATGATCGATAGAACGACAATTACTATACTCATTACTCTTATTATTATCAATCTAACTCATATTATTAGCCATATTATGCTTATATGATCGATAGTACGACAATTACTATACTTATTACACTCACTATTATCAATCTAACTCATATTATTAATCATGTTATGCAGATATGATCGATAGAACGATAATTACTATACTTATTACACTTATTATTATCAATCTAACTCATATTATTAGCCATATTATGCTTGTATGATCGATAGAACGACAATTACTATACTTATTTCTCTTATTATTATCAATCTAACTCATATTATTAGCCATATTATGCTTATATGATCGATAGAACGACAATTACTATACTTATTACACTCACTATTATCAATCTAACTCATATTATTAGCCATATTATGCTTATATGATCGATAGAACGACAATTACTATACATATTACACTCACTGCTATCAATCTAACTCATACTATTAGCCATATTATGCTTATATGATCGATAGAACGACAATTACTATACTTATTACACTCACTATTATCAATCTAACTCATATTATTAACCATGTTATGCAGGTATGATCGATAGAACGACAATTACTACACTTATTACTCTTATTATTATCAATGGAACTCATATTATTAGCCATGGTATGCAGATATGATCGATAGAACGACAATTACTATACTTATTACTCTTATTATTATCAATCTAACTCATATTATTAATCATATTATGCAGATATGATCGATAGAACTACAATTACTATACTCATTACTCTTATTTTTATCAATCTACCTCATATTATTCGCCATATTATGCTTATATGATCGATAGAACGACAATTACTATACTTATTACACTCACTGTTATCAATCTAACTCATATTATTAGCCATATTATGGTTATATGACCGATAGAACGACAATTACTATACTTATTACACTCACTGCTATCAATCTAACTCATATTATTAGCCATATTATGTTTATATGATCGGTAGAATGATAATTACTATACTTATTACTCTTATTATTATCAATCTAACTCATATTATTAACCATGTTATGCAGGTATGATCGATAGAACGACAATTACTACACTTATTACTCTTATTATTATCAATGGAACTCATCTTATTAGCCATGGTATGCAGATACGATCGATAGAGCGACAATTACTATACTTATTACTCTTATTATTATCAATCTAACTCATATTATTAATCATATTATGCAGATATGATCGATAGAACGACAATTACTATACTCATTACTCTTATTGCTATCAATCTAACTCATATTATTAGCCATATTATGCTTATATGATCGATAGAACGACAATTACTATACTTATTACTCTTATTATTATCAATCTAACTCATATTATTAATCATATTATGCAGATATGATCGATAGAACTACAATTACTATACTCATTACTCTTATTTTTATCAATCTACCTCATATTATTCGCCATATTATGCTTATATGATCGATAGAACGACAATTACTATACTTATTACACTCACTGTTATCAATCTAACTCATATTATTAGCCATATTATGGTTATATGACCGATAGAACGACAATTACTATACTTATTACACTCACTGCTATCAATCTAACTCATATTATTAGCCATATTATGTTTATATGATCGGTAGAATGATAATTACTATACTTATTACTCTTATTATTATCAATCTAACTCATATTATTAACCATGTTATGCAGGTATGATCGATAGAACGACAATTACTACACTTATTACTCTTATTATTATCAATGGAACTCATCTTATTAGCCATGGTATGCAGATATGATCGATAGAACGACAATTACTATACTTACTACTCTTATTATTATCAATCTAACTCATATTATTAATCATATTATGCAGATATGACCGATAGAACGACAATTACTATACTTATTACACTCACTATTATCAATCTAACTGAGATTATTAACCATGTTATTCTTATATGATCGTTGGGCGACAATTACTGCACTCATTACTCTTATTATTATCAATCTAACTCATATTATTAGCCATATTATGCTTATATGATCGATAGAACGAAAATTACTATACTCATTACTCTTATTATTATCAATATAACTCATATTATTATCCATATTGTGCTTATATGATCGATAGAACGACAATTACTATACTTATTACACTCACTGTTATCGATCCAACTCATATTATTAACCATATTATGCAGATATGATCGATAGAACGACAATTACTATACTCATTACTCTTATTATTATCAATCTAACTCATATTATTAGCCATATTATGCTTATATGATCGATAGTACGACAATTACTATACTTATTACACTCACTATTATCAATCTAACTCATATTATTAATCATGTTATGCAGATATGATCGATAGAACGATAATTACTATACTTATTACACTTATTATTATCAATCTAACTCATATTATTAGCCATATTATGCTTGTATGATCGATAGAACGACAATTACTATACTTATTTCTCTTATTATTATCAATCTAACTCATATTATTAGCCATATTATGCTTATATGATCGATAGAACGACAATTACTATACTTATTACACTCACTGCTCGCAATCTAACTCATATTATTAGCCATATTATGTTTATATGATCGGTAGAATGATAATTACTATACTTATTACTCTTATTATTATCAATCTAACTCATATTGTTAATCATATTATGCAGATATGATCGATAGAACTACAATTACTATACTCATTTCTCTTATTTTCATCAATCTACCTCATATTATTCGCCATATTATGCTTATATGATCGATTGAACGACAATTACTATACTTATTACACTCACTGTTATCAATCTAACTCATATTATTAACCATATTATGCTTATATGATCGATAGAACGACAATTACTGTACTTATTACACTCACTATTATCAATCTAACTCATATTATTAGCCATATTATAGTTATATGACCGATAGAACGACAATTACTATACTTATTACACTCACTATTATCAATCTAACTGAGATTATTAACCATGTTATGCTTATATGATCGTTGGGCGACAATTACTGCACTCATTACTCTTATTATTATCAATCTAACTCATATTATTAGCCATATTATGCTTATATGATCGATAGAACGACAATTACTATACTTATTACACTCACTGCTATCAATCTAACTCATATTATTCGCCATATTATGCTTATATGATCGATAGAACGACAATTACTATACTTATTACACTCACTGTTATCAATCAAACTCATATTAATAGCCATATTATGCTGATATGATCGATAGAACGACAATTACTATACTTATTTCTCTTATTATTATCAATCTACCTCATATTATTCGCCATATTATGCTTATATGATCGATAGAACGACAATTACTATACTTATTACACTCACTGCTATCAATCTAACTCATATTATTAGCCATATTATGCTTATATGATCGATAGAACGACAATTACTATACTTATTAGACTCACTGTTATCAATCCAACTCATATTATTAACCATATTATGCAGATGTGATCGATAGAACGACAATTACTATACTCATTACTCTTATTATTATCAATCTAACTCATATTATTAGCCATATTATGCTTATATGATCGATAGTACGACAATTACTATACTTATTACACTCACTATTATCAATCTAACTCATATTATTAATCATGTTATGCAGATATGATCGATAGAACGATAATTACTATACTTATTACTCTTATTATTAACATTCTAACTCATATTATTAGCCATATTATGCTTATATGATCGATAGAACGACAATTACTATACTTATTACTCTCACTGTTATCAATCTAACTCATATTATTAGCCATATTATGCTTATATGATCGATAGAACGACAATTACTGTACTTATTACTCTTATTATTATCAATGGAACTCATATTATTAGCCATGTTATGCTTATATGATCGATAGAACGACAATTACTATACTCATTACTCTTATTATCATCAATCTAACTCATATTATTAGCCATATTATGCTTATATGATCGATAGAACGACAATTACTATACTCATTACTCTTATTATTATCAATCTAACTCATATTATTAGCCATATTATGCTTATATGATCGATAGAACGACAATTACTATACTTATTTCTCTTATTATTATCAATCTAACTCATATTATTAGCCATATTATGCTTATATGATCGATAGAACGACAATTACTATACTTATTACACTTACTGCTATCAATCTAACTCATATTATTAACCATATTATGTTTATATGATCGGTAGAATGATAATTACTATACTTATTATTCTTATTATTATCAATCTAATTCATATTATTAACCATATTATGCAGATATGATCGATAGAGCGACAATTACTATACTCATTACTCTTATTATTATCAATCTAACTCATATTATTAGCCATATTATGCTTATATGATCGAAATAACGACAATTACTATACTTATTACACTCACTATTATCAATCTAACTCATATTATTAGCCATATTATGGTTATATGACCGATAGAACGACAATTACTATACTTATTACACTCACTATTATCAATCTAACTCATATTATTAGCCATATTATGCTTATATGATCGATAGAACGACAATTACTATACATATTACACTCACTGCTATCAATCTAACTCATACTATTAGCCATATTATGCTTATATGATCGATAGAACGACAATTACTATACTTATTACACTCACTATTATCAATCTAACTCATATTATTAACCATGTTATGCAGGTATGATCGATAGAACGACAATTACTACACTTATTACTCTTATTATTATCAATGGAACTCATATTATTAGCCATGGTATGCAGATATGATCGATAGAACGACAATTACTATACTTATTACTCTTATTATTATCAATCTAACTCATATTATTAATCATATTATGCAGATATGATCGATAGAACTACAATTACTATACTCATTACTCTTATTTTTATCAATCTACCTCATATTATTCGCCATATTATGCTTATATGATCGATAGAACGACAATTACTATACTTATTACACTCACTGTTATCAATCTAACTCATATTATTAGCCATATTATGGTTATATGACCGATAGAACGACAATTACTATACTTATTACACTCACTGCTATCAATCTAACTCATATTATTAGCCATATTATGTTTATATGATCGGTAGAATGATAATTACTATACTTATTACTCTTATTATTATCAATCTAACTCATATTATTAACCATGTTATGCAGGTATGATCGATAGAACGACAATTACTACACTTATTACTCTTATTATTATCAATGGAACTCATCTTATTAGCCATGGTATGCAGATACGATCGATAGAGCGACAATTACTATACTTATTACTCTTATTATTATCAATCTAACTCATATTATTAATCATATTATGCAGATATGATCGATAGAACGACAATTACTATACTCATTACTCTTATTGCTATCAATCTAACTCATATTATTAGCCATATTATGCTTATATGATCGATAGAACGACAATTACTATACTTATTTCTCTTATTATTATCAAACTAACTCATATTATTAGCCATATTATGCTTATATGATCGATGGAACGACAATTACTATACTTATTACACTCACTGCTATCAATCTAACTCATATTATTAGCCATATTATGCAGATATGATCGATAGAACGACAATTAATATACTTTTTACTCTTATTATTATCAATCTAACTCATATTATTAGCCATATTATGCTTATATGATCGATAGAACGACAATTTCTATACTCATTACTCTTATTATTATCAATCTAACTCATATTATTCGCCATATTATGCTTATATGATCGATAGAACGACAATTACTATACTTATTACACTCACTGTTATCAATCTAACTCATATTATTAGCCATATTATGCTTATATGATCGATAGAACGACAATTACTATACTTATTACTCTTATTATTATCAATGGAACTCATATTATTAGCCATATTGTGCTTATATGATCGATAGAACGACAATTACTATACTTACTACACTCACTGTTATCAATCCACCTCATATTATTAACCATATTATGCAGATATGATCGATAGAACGACAATTACTATACTTTTTACTCTTATTATTATCAATCTAACTCATATTATTAGCCATATTATGCTTATATGATCGATAGAACGACAATTACTATACTCATTACTCTTATTGCTATCAATCTAACTCATATTATTAGCCATATTATGCTTATATGATCGATAGAACGACAATTACTATACTTATTACACTCACTGCTATCAATCTAACTCATATTATTAGCCATATTATGTTTATATGATCGGTAGAATGATAATTACTATACTTATTATTCTTATTATTATCAATCTAACTCATATTATTAATCATATTATGCAGATATGATCGATAGAACTACAATTACTATACTCATTACTCTTATTATTATCAATGGAACTCATATTATTAGCCATGGTATGCAGATATGATCGATAGAACGACAATTACTATACTTATTACTCTTATTATTATCAATCTAACTCATATTATTAATCATATTATGCAGATATGATCGATAGAACTACAATTACTATACTCATTACTCTTATTTTTATCAATCTACCTCATATTATTCGCCATATTATGCTTATATGATCGATAGAACGACAATTACTATACTTATTACACTCACTGTTATCAATCTAACTCATATTATTAGCCATATTATGGTTATATGACCGATAGAACGACAATTACTATACTTATTACACTCACTGCTATCAATCTAACTCATATTATTAGCCATATTATGTTTATATGATCGGTAGAATGATAATTACTATACTTATTACTCTTATTATTATCAATCTAACTCATATTATTAACCATGTTATGCAGGTATGATCGATAGAACGACAATTACTACACTTATTACTCTTATTATTATCAATGGAACTCATCTTATTAGCCATGGTATGCAGATATGATCGATAGAACGACAATTACTATACTTATTACTCTTATTATTATCAATCTAACTCATATTATTAATCATATTATGCAGATATGACCGATAGAACGACAATTACTATACTTATTACACTCACTCTTATCAATCTAACTGAGATTATTAACCATGTTATGCTTATATGATCGTTGGGCGACAATTACTGCACTCATTACTCTTATTATTATCAATCTAACTCATATTATTAGCCATATTATGCTTATATGATCGATAGAACGAAAAATACTATACTCATTACTCTTATTATTATCAATCTAACTCATATTATTATCCATATTGTGCTTATATGATCGATAGAACGACAATTACTATACTTATTACACTCACTGTTATCGATCCAACTCATATTATTAACCATATTATGCAGATATGATCGATAGAACGACAATTACTATACTCATTACTCTTATTATTATCAATCTAACTCATATTATTAGCCATATTATGCTTATATGATCGATAGTACGACAATTACTATACTTATTACACTCACTATTATCAATCTAACTCATATTATTAATCATGTTATGCAGATATGATCGATAGAACGATAATTACTATACTTATTACACTTATTATTATCAATCTAACTCATATTATTAGCCATATTATGCTTGTATGATCGATAGAACGACAATTACTATACATATTTCTCTTATTATTATCAATCTAACTCATATTATTAGCCATATTATGCTTATATGATCGATAGAACGACAATTACTATACTTATTACACTCACTGCTCGCAATCTAACTCATATTATTAGCCATATTATGTTTATATGATAGGTAGAATGATAATTACTATACTTATTACTCTTATTATTATCAATCTAACTCATATTGTTAATCATATTATGCAGATATGATCGATAGAACTACAATTACTATACTCATTTCTCTTATTTTTATCAATCTACCTCATATTATTCGCCATATTATGCTTATATGATCGATTGAACGACAATTACTATACTTATTACACTCACTGTTATCAATCTAACTCATATTATTAACCATATTATGCTTATATGATCGATAGAACGACAATTACTGTACTTATTACACTCACTATTATCAATCTAACTCATATTATTAGCCATATTATAGTTATATGACCGATAGAACGACAATTACTATACTTATTACACTCACTATTATCAATCTAACTGAGATTATTAACCATGTTATGCTTATATGATCGTTGGGCGACAATTACTGCACTCATTACTCTTATTATTATCAATCTAACTCATATTATTAGCCATATTATGCTTATATGATCGATAGAACGACAATTACTATACTTATTACACTCACTGCTATCAATCTAACTCATATTATTCGCCATATTATGCTTATATGATCGATAGAACGACAATTACTATACTTATTACACTCACTGTTATCAATCTAACTCATATTAATAGCCATATTATGCTGATATGATCGATAGAACGACAATTACTATACTTATTTCTCTTATTATTATCAATCTACCTCATATTATTCGCCATATTATGCTTATATGATCGATAGAACGACAATTACTATACTTATTACACTCACTGCTATCAATCTAACTCATATTATTAGCCATATTATGCTTATATGATCGATAGAACGACAATTACTATACTTATTAGACTCACTGTTATCAATCCAACTCATATTATTAACCATATTATGCAGATGTGATCGATAGAACGACAATTACTATACTCATTACTCTTATTATTATCAATCTAACTCATATTATTAGCCATATTATGCTTATATGATCGATAGTACGACAATTACTATACTTATTACACTCACTATTATCAATCTAACTCATATTATTAATCATGTTATGCAGATATGATCGATAGAACGATAATTACTATACTTATTACTCTTATTATTAACATTCTAACTCATATTATTAGCCATATTATGCTTATATGATCGATAGAACGACAATTACTATACTTATTACTCTTATTATTATCAATCTAACTCATATTATTAATCATATTATGCAGATATGATCGATAGAACTACAATTACTATACTCATTACTCTTATTTTTATCAATCTACCTCATATTATTCGCCATATTATGCTTATATGATCGATAGATTGACAATTACTATACTTATTACACTCACTGTTATCAATCTAACTCATATTATTAGCCATATTATGCTTATATGATCGATAGAACGACAATTACTATACTTATTACACTCACTGCTATCAATCTAACTCATATTATTAGCCATATTATGTTTATATGATCGGTAGAATGATAATTACTATACTTATTACTCTTATTATTATCAATCTAACTCATATTGTTAATCATATTATGCAGATATGATCGATAGAACTACAATTACTATACTCATTACTCTTATTTTTATCAATCTACCTCATACTATTCGCCACATTATGCTTATATGATCGATAGAACGACAATTACTATACTTATTACACTCACTGTTATCAATCTAACTCATATTATTAGCCATATTATGCTTATATGATCGATAGAACGACAATTACTATACTTATTACACTCACTATTATCAATCTAACTCATATTATTAACCATGTTATGCAGATATGATCGATAGACCGACAATTACTATACTTATTACTCTTATTATTATCAATGGAACTCATATTATTAGCCATGTTATGCTTATATGATCGATAGAACGACAATTACTATACTCATTACTCTTATTATTATCAATCTAACTCATATTATTAGCCATATTATGCTTATATGATCGATAGAACGACAACTACTATACTCATTACTCTTATTATTATCAATCTAACTCATATTATTAGCCATATTATGCTTATATGATCGATAGAACGACAATTACTATACTTATTTCTCTTATTATTATCAATCTAACTCATATTATTAGCCATATTATGCTTATATGATCGATAGAACGACAATTACTATACTTATTACACTTACTGCTATCAATCTAACTCATATTATTAACCATATTATGTTTATATGATCGGTAGAATGATAATTACTATACTTATTATTCTTATTATTATCAATCTAATTCATATTATTAACCATATTATGCAGATATGATCGATAGAGCGACAATTACTATACTCATTACTCTTATTATTATCAATCTAACTCATATTATTAGCCATATTATGCTTATATGATCGAAATAACGACAATTACTATACTTATTACACTCACTATTATCAATCTAACTCATATTATTAGCCATATTATGGTTATATGACCGATAGAACGACAATTACTATACTTATTACACTCACTATTATCAATCTAACTCATATTATTAGCCATATTATGCTTATATGATCGATAGAACGACAATTACTATACATATTACACTCACTGCTATCAATCTAACTCATATTATTAGCCATATTATGCTTATATGATCGATAGAACGACAATTACTATACTTATTACACTCACTATTATCAATCTAACTCATATTATTAACCATGTTATGCAGGTATGATCGATAGAACGACAATTACTACACTTATTACTCTTATTATTATCAATGGAACTCATATTATTAGCCATGGTATGCAGATATGATCGATAGAACGACAATTACTATACTTATTACTCTTATTATTATCAATCTAACTCATATTATTAATCATATTATGCAGATATGATCGATAGAACTACAATTACTATACTCATTACTCTTATTTTTATCAATCTACCTCATATTATTCGCCATATTATGCTTATATGATCGATAGAACGACAATTACTATACTTATTACACTCACTGTTATCAATCTAACTCATATTATTAGCCATATTATGGTTATATGACCGATAGAACGACAATTACTATACTTATTACACTCACTGCTATCAATCTAACTCATATTATTAGCCATATTATGTTTATATGATCGGTAGAATGATAATTACTATACTTATTACTCTTATTATTATCAATCTAACTCATATTATTAACCATGTTATGCAGGTATGATCGATAGAACGACAATTACTACACTTATTACTCTTATTATTATCAACGGAACTCATCTTATTAGCCATGGTATGCAGATATGATCGATAGAACGACAATTACTATACTTACTACTCTTATTATTATCAATCTAACTCATATTATTAATCATATTATGCAGATATGACCGATAGAACGACAATTACTATACTTATTACACTCACTATTATCAATCTAACTGAGATTATTAACCATGTTATGCTTATATGATCGTTGGGCGACAATTACTGCACTCATTACTCTTATTATTATCAATCTAACTCATATTATTAGCCATATTATGCTTATATGATCGATAGAACGAAAATTACTATACTCATTACTCTTATTATTATCAATATAACTCATATTATTATCCATATTGTGCTTATATGATCGATAGAACGACAATTACTATACTTATTACACTCACTGTTATCGATCCAACTCATATTATTAACCATATTATGCAGATATGATCGATAGAACGACAATTACTATACTCATTACTCTTATTATTATCAATCTAACTCATATTATTAGCCATATTATGCTTATATGATCGATAGTACGACAATTACTATACTTATTACACTCACTATTATCAATCTAACTCATATTATTAATCATGTTATGCAGATATGATCGATAGAACGATAATTACTATACTTATTACACTTATTATTATCAATCTAACTCATATTATTAGCCATATTATGCTTATATGATCGATAGAACGACAATTACTATACTTATTACTCTTATTATTATCAATCTAACTCATATTATTAATCATATTATGCAGATATGATCGATAGAACTACAATTACTATACTCATTACTCTTATTTTTATCAATCTACCTCATATTATTCGCCATATTATGCTTATATGATCGATAGATTGACAATTACTATACTTATTACACTCACTGTTATCAATCTAACTCATATTATTAGCCATATTATGCTTATATGATCGATAGAACGACAATTACTATACTTATTACACTCACTGCTATCAATCTAACTCATATTATTAGCCATATTATGTTTATATGATCGGTAGAATGATAATTACTATACTTATTACTCTTATTATTATCAATCTAACTCATATTGTTAATCATATTATGCAGATATGATCGATAGAACTACAATTACTATACTCATTACTCTTATTTTTATCAATCTACCTCATACTATTCGCCACATTATGCTTATATGATCGATAGAACGACAATTACTATACTTATTACACTCACTGTTATCAATCTAACTCATATTATTAGCCATATTATGCTTATATGATCGATAGAACGACAATTACTATACTTATTACACTCACTATTATCAATCTAACTCATATTATTAACCATGTTATGCAGATATGATCGATAGACCGACAATTACTATACTTATTACTCTTATTATTATCAATGGAACTCATATTATTAGCCATGTTATGCTTATATGATCGATAGAACGACAATTACTATACTCATTACTCTTATTATTATCAATCTAACTCATATTATTAGCCATATTATGCTTATATGATCGATAGAACGACAATTACTATACTCATTACTCTTATTATTATCAATCTAACTCATATTATTAGCCATATTATGCTTATATGATCGATAGAACGACAATTACTATACTTATTTCTCTTATTATTATCAATCTAACTCATATTATTAGCCATATTATGCTTATATGATCGATAGAACGACAATTACTATACTTATTACACTTACTGCTATCAATCTAACTCATATTATTAACCATATTATGTTTATATGATCGGTAGAATGATAATTACTATACTTATTATTCTAATTATTATCAATCTAATTCATATTATTAACCATATTATGCAGATATGATCGATAGAGCGACAATTACTATACTCATTACTCTTATTATTATCAATCTAACTCATATTATTAGCCATATTATGCTTATATGATCGAAATAACGACAATTACTATACTTATTACACTCACTATTATCAATCTAACTCATATTATTAGCCATATTATGGTTATATGACCGATAGAACGACAATTACTATACTTATTACACTCACTATTATCAATCTAACTCATATTATTAGCCATATTATGCTTATATGATCGATAGAACGACAATTACTATACATATTACACTCACTGCTATCAATCTAACTCATACTATTAGCCATATTATGCTTATATGATCGATAGAACGACAATTACTATACTTATTACACTCACTATTATCAATCTAACTCATATTATTAACCATGTTATGCAGGTATGATCGATAGAACGACAATTACTACACTTATTACTCTTATTATTATCAATGGAACTCATATTATTAGCCATGGTATGCAGATATGATCGATAGAACGACAATTACTATACTTATTACTCTTATTATTATCAATCTAACTCATATTATTAATCATATTATGCAGATATGATCGATAGAACTACAATTACTATACTCATTACTCTTATTTTTATCAATCTACCTCATATTATTCGCCATATTATGCTTATATGATCGATAGAACGACAATTACTATACTTATTACACTCACTATTATCAATCTAACTCATATTATTAGCCATATTATGCTTATATGATCGATAGAACGACAATTACTATACATATTACACTCACTGCTATCAATCTAACTCATATTATTAGCCATATTATGCTTATATGATCGATAGAACGACAATTACTATACTTATTACACTCACTATTATCAATCTAACTCATATTATTAACCATGTTGTGCAGGTATGATCGGTAGAACGACAATTACTACACTTATTACTCTTATTATTATCAATGGAACTCATATTATTAGCCATGGTATGCAGATATGATCGATAGAACGACAATTACTATACTTATTACTCTTATTATTATCAATCTAACTCATATTATTAATCATATTATGCAGATATGATCGATAGAACTACAATTACTATACTCATTACTCTTATTTTTATCAATCTACCTCATATTATTCGCCATATTATGCTTATATGATCGATAGAACGACAATTACTATACTTATTACACTCACTGTTATCAATCTAACTCATATTATTAGCCATATTATGGTTATATGACCGATAGAACGACAATTACTATACTTATTACACTCACTGCTATCAATCTAACTCATATTATTAGCCATATTATGTTTATATGATCGGTAGAATGATAATTACTATACTTATTACTCTTATTATTATCAATCTAACTCATATTATTAACCATGTTATGCAGGTATGATCGATAGAACGACAATTACTACACTTATTACTCTTATTATTATCAATGGAACTCATCTTATTAGCCATGGTATGCAGATATGATCGATAGAACGACAATTACTATACTTACTACTCTTATTATTATCAATCTAACTCATATTATTAATCATATTATGCAGATATGACCGATAGAACGACAATTACTATACTTATTACACTCACTATTATCAATCTAACTGAGATTATTAACCATGTTATTCTTATATGATCGTTGGGCGACAATTACTGCACTCATTACTCTTATTATTATCAATCTAACTCATATTATTAGCCATATTATGCTTATATGATCGATAGAACGAAAATTACTATACTCATTACTCTTATTATTATCAATATAACTCATATTATTATCCATATTGTGCTTATATGATCGATAGAACGACAATTACTATACTTATTACACTCACTGTTATCGATCCAACTCATATTATTAACCATATTATGCAGATATGATCGATAGAACGACAATTACTATACTCATTACTCTTATTATTATCAATCTAACTCATATTATTAGCCATATTATGCTTATATGATCGATAGTACGACAATTACTATACTTATTACACTCACTATTATCAATCTAACTCATATTATTAATCATGTTATGCAGATATGATCGATAGAACGATAATTACTATACTTATTACACTTATTATTATCAATCTAACTCATATTATTAGCCATATTATGCTTGTATGATCGATAGAACGACAATTACTATACTTATTTCTCTTATTATTATCAATCTAACTCATATTATTAGCCATATTATGCTTATATGATCGATAGAACGACAATTACTATACTTATTACACTCACTGCTCGCAATCTAACTCATATTATTAGCCATATTATGTTTATATGATCGGTAGAATGATAATTACTATACTTATTACTCTTATTATTATCAATCTAACTCATATTGTTAATCATATTATGCAGATATGATCGATAGAACTACAATTACTATACTCATTTCTCTTATTTTCATCAATCTACCTCATATTATTCGCCATATTATGCTTATATGATCGATTGAACGACAATTACTATACTTATTACACTCACTGTTATCAATCTAACTCATATTATTAACCATATTATGCTTATATGATCGATAGAACGACAATTACTGTACTTATTACACTCACTATTATCAATCTAACTCATATTATTAGCCATATTATAGTTATATGACCGATAGAACGACAATTACTATACTTATTACACTCACTATTATCAATCTAACTGAGATTATTAACCATGTTATGCTTATATGATCGTTGGGCGACAATTACTGCACTCATTACTCTTATTATTATCAATCTAACTCATATTATTAGCCATATTATGCTTATATGATCGATAGAACGACAATTACTATACTTATTACACTCACTGCTATCAATCTAACTCATATTATTCGCCATATTATGCTTATATGATCGATAGAACGACAATTACTATACTTATTACACTCACTGTTATCAATCAAACTCATATTAATAGCCATATTATGCTGATATGATCGATAGAACGACAATTACTATACTTATTTCTCTTATTATTATCAATCTACCTCATATTATTCGCCATATTATGCTTATATGATCGATAGAACGACAATTACTATACTTATTACACTCACTGCTATCAATGTAACTCATATTATTAGCCATATTATGCTTATATGATCGATAGAACGACAATTACTATACTTATTAGACTCACTGTTATCAATCCAACTCATATTATTAACCATATTATGCAGATGTGATCGATAGAACGACAATTACTATACTCATTACTCTTATTATTATCAATCTAACTCATATTATTAGCCATATTATGCTTATATGATCGATAGAACGACAATTACTATACTTATTACACTCACTATTATCAATCTAACTCATATTATTAGCCATATTATGCTTATATGATCGATAGAACGACAATTACTATACATATTACACTCACTGCTATCAATCTAACTCATATTATTAGCCATATTATGCTTATATGATCGATAGAACGACAATTACTATACTTATTACACTCACTATTATCAATCTAACTCATATTATTAACCATGTTGTGCAGGTATGATCGATAGAACGACAATTACTACACTTATTACTCTTATTATTATCAATGGAACTCATATTATTAGCCATGGTATGCAGATATGATCGACAGAACGACAATTACTATACTTATTACTCTTATTATTATCAATCTAACTCATATTATTAATCATATTATGCAGATATGATCGATAGAACTACAATTACTATACTCATTACTCTTATTTTTATCAATCTACCTCATATTATTCGCCATATTATGCTTATATGATCGATAGAACGACAATTACTATACTTATTACACTCACTGTTATCAATCTAACTCATATTATTAGCCATATTATGGTTATATGACCGATAGAACGACAATTACTATACTTATTACACTCACTGCTATCAATCTAACTCATATTATTAGCCATATTATGTTTATATGATCGGTAGAATGATAATTACTATACTTATTACTCTTATTATTATCAATCTAACTCATATTATTAACCATGTTATGCAGGTATGATCGATAGAACGACAATTACTACACTTATTACTCTTATTATTATCAATGGAACTCATCTTATTAGCCATGGTATGCAGATATGATCGATAGAACGACAATTACTATACTTACTACTCTTATTATTATCAATCTAACTCATATTATTAATCATATTATGCAGATATGACCGATAGAACGACAATTACTATACTTATTACACTCACTATTATCAATCTAACTGAGATTATTAACCATGTTATTCTTATATGATCGTTGGGCGACAATTACTGCACTCATTACTCTTATTATTATCAATCTAACTCATATTATTAGCCATATTATGCTTATATGATCGATAGAACGAAAATTACTATACTCATTACTCTTATTATTATCAATATAACTCATATTATTATCCATATTGTGCTTATATGATCGATAGAACGACAATTACTATACTTATTACACTCACTGTTATCGATCCAACTCATATTATTAACCATATTATGCAGATATGATCGATAGAACGACAATTACTATACTCATTACTCTTATTATTATCAATCTAACTCATATTATTAGCCATATTATGCTTATATGATCGATAGTACGACAATTACTATACTTATTACACTCACTATTATCAATCTAACTCATATTATTAATCATGTTATGCAGATATGATCGATAGAACGATAATTACTATACTTATTACACTTATTATTATCAATCTAACTCATATTATTAGCCATATTATGCTTGTATGATCGATAGAACGACAATTACTATACTTATTTCTCTTATTATTATGAATCTAACTCATATTATTAGCCATATTATGCTTATATGATCGATAGAACGACAATTACTATACTTATTACACTCACTGCTCGCAATCTAACTCATATTATTAGCCATATTATGTTTATATGATCGGTAGAATGATAATTACTATACTTATTACTCTTATTATTATCAATCTAACTCATATTGTTAATCATATTATGCAGTTATGATCGATAGAACTACAATTACTATACTCATTTCTCTTATTTTCATCAATCTACCTCATATTATTCGCCATATTATGCTTATATGATCGATTGAACGACAATTACTATACTTATTACACTCACTGTTATCAATCTAACTCATATTATTAACCATATTATGCTTATATGATCGATAGAACGACAATTACTGTACTTATTACACTCACTATTATCAATCTAACTCATATTATTAGCCATATTATAGTTATATGACCGATAGAACGACAATTACTATACTTATTACACTCACTATTATCAATCTAACTGAGATTATTAACCATGTTATGCTTATATGATCGTTGGGCGACAATTACTGCACTCATTACTCTTATTATTATCAATCTAACTCATATTATTAGCCATATTATGCTTATATGATCGATAGAACGACAATTACTATACTTATTACACTCACTGCTATCAATCTAACTCATATTATTCGCCATATTATGCTTATATGATCGATAGAACGACAATTACTATACTTATTACACTCACTGTTATCAATCAAACTCATATTAATAGCCATATTATGCTGATATGATCGATAGAACGACAATTACTATACTTATTTCTCTTATTATTATCAATCTACCTCATATTATTCGCCATATTATGCTTATATGATCGATAGAACGACAATTACTATACTTATTACACTCACTGCTATCAATCTAACTCATATTATTAGCCATATTATGCTTATATGATCGATAGAACGACAATTACTATACTTATTAGACTCACTGTTATCAATCCAACTCATATTATTAACCATATTATGCAGATGTGATCGATAGAACGACAATTACTATACTCATTACTCTTATTATTATCAATCTAACTCATATTATTAGCCATATTATGCTTATATGATCGATAGAACGACAATTACTATACTTATTACACTCACTATTATCAATCTAACTCATATTATTAGCCATATTATGCTTATATGATCGATAGAACGACAATTACTATACATATTACACTCACTGCTATCAATCTAACTCATATTATTAGCCATATTATGCTTATATGATCGATAGAACGACAATTACTATACTTATTACACTCACTATTATCAATCTAACTCATATTATTAACCATGTTGTGCAGGTATGATCGATAGAACGACAATTACTACACTTATTACTCTTATTATTATCAATGGAACTCATATTATTAGCCATGGTATGCAGATATGATCGATAGAACGACAATTACTATACTTATTACTCTTATTATTATCAATCTAACTCATATTATTAATCATATTATGCAGATATGATCGATAGAACTACAATTACTATACTCATTACTCTTATTTTTATCAATCTACCTCATATTATTCGCCATATTATGCTTATATGATCGATAGAACGACAATTACTATACTTATTACACTCACTGTTATCAATCTAACTCATATTATTAGCCATATTATGGTTATATGACCGATAGAACGACAATTACTATACTTATTACACTCACTGCTATCAATCTAACTCATATTATTAGCCATATTATGTTTATATGATCGGTAGAATGATAATTACTATACTTATTACTCTTATTATTATCAATCTAACTCATATTATTAACCATGTTATGCAGGTATGATCGATAGAACGACAATTACTACACTTATTACTCTTATTATTATCAATGGAACTCATCTTATTAGCCATGGTATGCAGATATGATCGATAGAACGACAATTACTATACTTACTACTCTTATTATTATCAATCTAACTCATATTATTAATCATATTATGCAGATATGACCGATAGAACGACAATTACTATACTTATTACACTCACTATTATCAATCTAACTGAGATTATTAACCATGTTATTCTTATATGATCGTTGGGCGACAATTACTGCACTCATTACTCTTATTATTATCAATCTAACTCATATTATTAGCCATATTATGCTTATATGATCGATAGAACGAAAATTACTATACTCATTACTCTTATTATTATCAATATAACTCATATTATTATCCATATTGTGCTTATATGATCGATAGAACGACAATTACTATACTTATTACACTCACTGTTATCGATCCAACTCATATTATTAACCATATTATGCAGATATGATCGATAGAACGACAATTACTATACTCATTACTCTTATTATTATCAATCTAACTCATATTATTAGCCATATTATGCTTATATGATCGATAGTACGACAATTACTATACTTATTACACTCACTATTATCAATCTAACTCATATTATTAATCATGTTATGCAGATATGATCGATAGAACGATAATTACTATACTTATTACACTTATTATTATCAATCTAACTCATATTATTAGCCATATTATGCTTGTATGATCGATAGAACGACAATTACTATACTTATTTCTCTTATTATTATCAATCTAACTCATATTATTAGCCATATTATGCTTATATGATCGATAGAACGACAATTACTATACTTATTACACTCACTGCTCGCAATCTAACTCATATTATTAGCCATATTATGTTTATATGATCGGTAGAATGATAATTACTATACTTATTACTCTTATTATTATCAATCTAACTCATATTGTTAATCATATTATGCAGATATGATCGATAGAACTACAATTACTATACTCATTTCTCTTATTTTCATCAATCTACCTCATATTATTCGCCATATTATGCTTATATGATCGATTGAACGACAATTACTATACTTATTACACTCACTGTTATCAATCTAACTCATATTATTAACCATATTATGCTTATATGATCGATAGAACGACAATTACTGTACTTATTACACTCACTATTATCAATCTAACTCATATTATTAGCCATATTATAGTTATATGACCGATAGAACGACAATTACTATACTTATTACACTCACTATTATCAATCTAACTGAGATTATTAACCATGTTATGCTTATATGATCGTTGGGCGACAATTACTGCACTCATTACTCTTATTATTATCAATCTAACTCATATTATTAGCCATATTATGCTTATATGATCGATAGAACGACAATTACTATACTTATTACACTCACTGCTATCAATCTAACTCATATTATTCGCCATATTATGCTTATATGATCGATAGAACGACAATTACTATACTTATTACACTCACTGTTATCAATCAAACTCATATTAATAGCCATATTATGCTGATATGATCGATAGAACGACAATTACTATACTTATTTCTCTTATTATTATCAATCTACCTCATATTATTCGCCATATTATGCTTATATGATCGATAGAACGACAATTACTATACTTATTACACTCACTGCTATCAATCTAACTCATATTATTAGCCATATTATGCTTATATGATCGATAGAACGACAATTACTATACTTATTAGACTCACTGTTATCAATCCAACTCATATTATTAACCATATTATGCAGATGTGATCGATAGAACGACAATTACTATACTCATTACTCTTATTATTATCAATCTAACTCATATTATTAGCCATATTATGCTTATATGATCGATAGTACGACAATTACTATACTTATTACACTCACTATTATCAATCTAACTCATATTATTAATCATGTTATGCAGATATGATCGATAGAACGATAATTACTATACTTATTACTCTTATTATTAACATTCTAACTCATATTATTAGCCATATTATGCTTATATGATCGATAGAACGACAATTACTATACTTATTACTCTCACTGTTATCAATCTAACTCATATTATTAGCCATATTATGCTTATATGATCGATAGAACGACAATTACTGTACTTATTACTCTTATTATTATCAATCTAACTCATATTATTAATCATATTATGCAGATATGATCGATAGAACTACAATTACTATACTCATTACTCTTATTTTTATCAATCTACCTCATATTATTCGCCATATTATGCTTATATGATCGATAGATTGACAATTACTATACTTATTACACTCACTGTTATCAATCTAACTCATATTATTAGCCATATTATGCTTATATGATCGATAGAACGACAATTACTATACTTATTACACTCACTGCTATCAATCTAACTCATATTATTAGCCATATTATGTTTATATGATCGGTAGAATGATAATTACTATACTTATTACTCTTATTATTATCAATCTAACTCATATTGTTAATCATATTATGCAGATATGATCGATAGAACTACAATTACTATACTCATTACTCTTATTTTTATCAATCTACCTCATACTATTCGCCACATTATGCTTATATGATCGATAGAACGACAATTACTATACTTATTACACTCACTGTTATCAATCTAACTCATATTATTAGCCATATTATGCTTATATGATCGATAGAACGACAATTACTATACTTATTACACTCACTATTATCAATCTAACTCATATTATTAACCATGTTATGCAGATATGATCGATAGACCGACAATTACTATACTTATTACTCTTATTATTATCAATGGAACTCATATTATTAGCCATGTTATGCTTATATGATCGATAGAACGACAATTACTATACTCATTACTCTTATTATTATCAATCTAACTCATATTATTAGCCATATTATGCTTATATGATCGATAGAACGACAATTACTATACTCATTACTCTTATTATTATCAATCTAACTCATATTATTAGCCATATTATGCTTATATGATCGATAGAACGACAATTACTATACTTATTTCTCTTATTATTATCAATCTAACTCATATTATTAGCCATATTATGCTTATATGATCGATAGAACGACAATTACTATACTTATTACACTCACTATTATCAATCTAACTGAGATTATTAACCATGTTATGCTTATATGATCGTTGGGCGACAATTACTGCACTCATTACTCTTATTATTATCAATCTAACTCATATTATTAGCCATATTATGCTTATATGATCGATAGAACGACAATTACTATACTTATTACACTCACTGCTATCAATCTAACTCATATTATTCGCCATATTATGCTTATATGATCGATAGAACGACAATTACTATACTTATTACACTCACTGTTATCAATCAAACTCATATTAATAGCCATATTATGCTGATATGATCGATAGAACGACAATTACTATACTTATTTCTCTTATTATTATCAATCTACCTCATATTATTCGCCATATTATGCTTATATGATCGATAGAACGACAATTACTATACTTATTACACTCACTGCTATCAATCTAACTCATATTATTAGCCATATTATGCTTATATGATCGATAGAACGACAATTACTATACTTATTAGACTCACTGTTATCAATCCAACTCATATTATTAACCATATTATGCAGATGTGATCGATAGAACGACAATTACTATACTCATTACTCTTATTATTATCAATCTAACTCATATTATTAGCCATATTATGCTTATATGATCGATAGTACGACAATTACTATACTTATTACACTCACTATTATCAATCTAACTCATATTATTAATCATGTTATGCAGATATGATCGATAGAACGATAATTACTATACTTATTACTCTTATTATTAACATTCTAACTCATATTATTAGCCATATTATGCTTATATGATCGATAGAACGACAATTACTATACTTATTACTCTCACTGTTATCAATCTAACTCATATTATTAGCCATATTATGCTTATATGATCGATAGAACGACAATTACTGTACTTATTACTCTTATTATTATCAATCTAACTCATATTATTAATCATATTATGCAGATATGATCGATAGAACTACAATTACTATACTCATTACTCTTATTTTTATCAATCTACCTCATATTATTCGCCATATTATGCTTATATGATCGATAGATTGACAATTACTATACTTATTACACTCACTGTTATCAATCTAACTCATATTATTAGCCATATTATGCTTATATGATCGATAGAACGACAATTACTATACTTATTACACTCACTGCTATCAATCTAACTCATATTATTAGCCATATTATGTTTATATGATCGGTAGAATGATAATTACTATACTTATTACTCTTATTATTATCAATCTAACTCATATTGTTAATCATATTATGCAGATATGATCGATAGAACTACAATTACTATACTCATTACTCTTATTTTTATCAATCTACCTCATACTATTCGCCACATTATGCTTATATGATCGATAGAACGACAATTACTATACTTATTACACTCACTGTTATCAATCTAACTCATATTATTAGCCATATTATGCTTATATGATCGATAGAACGACAATTACTATACTTATTACACTCACTATTATCAATCTAACTCATATTATTAACCATGTTATGCAGATATGATCGATAGACCGACAATTACTATACTTATTACTCTTATTATTATCAATGGAACTCATATTATTAGCCATGTTATGCTTATATGATCGATAGAACGACAATTACTATACTCATTACTCTTATTATTATCAATCTAACTCATATTATTAGCCATATTATGCTTATATGATCGATAGAACGACAATTACTATACTCATTACTCTTATTATTATCAATCTAACTCATATTATTAGCCATATTATGCTTATATGATCGATAGAACGACAATTACTATACTTATTTCTCTTATTATTATCAATCTAACTCATATTATTAGCCATATTATGCTTATATGATCGATAGAACGACAATTACTATACTTATTACACTTACTGCTATCAATCTAACTCATATTATTAACCATATTATGTTTATATGATCGGTAGAATGATAATTACTATACTTATTATTCTTATTATTATCAATCTAATTCATATTATTAACCATATTATGCAGATATGATCGATAGAGCGACAATTACTATACTCATTACTCTTATTATTATCAATCTAACTCATATTATTAGCCATATTATGCTTATATGATCGAAATAACGACAATTACTATACTTATTACACTCACTATTATCAATCTAACTCATATTATTAGCCATATTATGGTTATATGACCGATAGAACGACAATTACTATACTTATTACACTCACTATTATCAATCTAACTCATATTATTAGCCATATTATGCTTATATGATCGATAGAACGACAATTACTATACATATTACACTCACTGCTATCAATCTAACTCATACTATTAGCCATATTATGCTTATATGATCGATAGAACGACAATTACTATACTTATTACACTCACTATTATCAATCTAACTCATATTATTAACCATGTTATGCAGGTATGATCGATAGAACGACAATTACTACACTTATTACTCTTATTATTATCAATGGAACTCATATTATTAGCCATGGTATGCAGATATGATCGATAGAACGACAATTACTATACTTATTACTCTTATTATTATCAATCTAACTCATATTATTAATCATATTATGCAGATATGATCGATAGAACTACAATTACTATACTCATTACTCTTATTTTTATCAATCTACCTCATATTATTCGCCATATTATGCTTATATGATCGATAGAACGACAATTACTATACTTATTACACTCACTGTTATCAATCTAACTCATATTATTAGCCATATTATGGTTATATGACCGATAGAACGACAATTACTATACTTATTACACTCACTGCTATCAATCTAACTCATATTATTAGCCATATTATGTTTATATGATCGGTAGAATGATAATTACTATACTTATTACTCTTATTATTATCAATCTAACTCATATTATTAACCATGTTATGCAGGTATGATCGATAGAACGACAATTACTACACTTATTACTCTTATTATTATCAATGGAACTCATCTTATTAGCCATGGTATGCAGATATGATCGATAGAGCGACAATTACTATACTTATTACTCTTATTATTATCAATCTAACTCATATTATTAATCATATTATGCAGATATGATCGATAGAACGACAATTACTATACTCATTACTCTTATTGCTATCAATCTAACTCATATTATTAGCCATATTATGCTTATATGCTCGATAGAACGACAATTACTATACTTATTTCTCTTATTATTATCAAACTAACTCATATTATTAGCCATATTATGCTTATATGATCGATAGAACGACAATTACTATACTTATTACACTCACTGCTATCAATCTAACTCATATTATTAGCCATATTATGCAGATATGATCGATAGAACGACAATTACTATACTTTTTACTCTTATTATTATCAATCTAACTCATATTATTAGCCATATTATGCTTATATGATCGATAGAACGACAATTTCTATACTCATGACTCTTATTATTATCAATCTAACTCATATTATTCGCCATATTATGCTTATATGATCGATAGAACGACAATTACTATACTTATTACACTCACTGTTATCAATATAACTCATATTATTAGCCATATTATGCTTATATGATCGATAGAACGACAATTACTATACTTATTACTCTTATTATTATCAATGGAACTCATATTATTAGCCATATTGTGCTTATATGATCGATAGAACGACAATTACTATACTTACTACACTCACTGTTATCAATCCACCTCATATTATTAACCATATTATGCAGATATGATCGATAGAACGACAATTACTATACTTTTTACTCTTATTATTATCAATCTAACTCATATTATTAGCCATATTATGCTTATATGATCGATAGAACGACAATTACTATACTCATTACTCTTATTGCTATCAATCTAACTCATATTATTAGCCATATTATGCTTATATGATCGATAGAACGACAATTACTATACTTATTACACTCACTGCTATCAATCTAACTCATATTATTAGCCATATTATGTTTATATGATCGGTAGAATGATAATTACTATACTTATTACTCTTATTATTATCAATCTAACTCATATTATTAACCATGTTATGCAGGTATGATCGATAGAACGACAATTACTACACTTATTACTCTTATTATTATCAATGGAACTCATCTTATTAGCCATGGTATGCAGATATGATCGATAGAACGACAATTACTATACTTATTACTCTTATTATTATCAATCTAACTCATATTATTAATCATATTATGCAGATATGACCGATAGAACGACAATTACTATACTTATTACACTCACTCTTATCAATCTAACTGAGATTATTAACCATGTTATGCTTATATGATCGTTGGGCGACAATTACTGCACTCATTACTCTTATTATTATCAATCTAACTCATATTATTAGCCATATTATGCTTATATGATCGATAGAACGAAAATTACTATACTCATTACTCTTATTATTATCAATCTAACTCATATTATTATCCATATTGTGCTTATATGATCGATAGAACGACAATTACTATACTTATTACACTCACTGTTATCGATCCAACTCATATTATTAACCATATTATGCAGATATGATCGATAGAACGACAATTACTATACTCATTACTCTTATTATTATCAATCTAACTCATATTATTAGCCATATTATGCTTATATGATCGATAGTACGACAATTACTATACTTATTACACTCACTATTATCAATCTAACTCATATTATTAATCATGTTATGCAGATATGATCGATAGAACGATAATTACTATACTTATTACACTTATTATTATCAATCTAACTCATATTATTAGCCATATTATGCTTGTATGATCGATAGAACGACAATTACTATACATATTTCTCTTATTATTATCAATCTAACTCATATTATTAGCCATATTATGCTTATATGATCGATAGAACGACAATTACTATACTTATTACACTCACTGCTCGCAATCTAACTCATATTATTAGCCATATTATGTTTATATGATCGGTAGAATGATAATTACTATACTTATTACTCTTATTATTATCAATCTAACTCATATTGTTAATCATATTATGCAGATATGATCGATAGAACTACAATTACTATACTCATTTCTCTTATTTTTATCAATCTACCTCATATTATTCGCCATATTATGCTTATATGATCGATTGAACGACAATTACTATACTTATTACACTCACTGTTATCAATCTAACTCATATTATTAACCATATTATGCTTATATGATCGATAGAACGACAATTACTGTACTTATTACACTCACTATTATCAATCTAACTCATATTATTAGCCATATTATAGTTATATGACCGATAGAACGACAATTACTATACTTATTACACTCACTGTTATCGATCCAACTCATATTATTAACCATATTATGCAGATATGATCGATAGAACGACAATTACTATACTCATTACTCTTATTATTATCAATCTAACTCATATTATTAGCCATATTATGCTTATATGATCGATAGTACGACAATTACTATACTTATTACACTCACTATTATCAATCTAACTCATATTATTAATCATGTTATGCAGATATGATCGATAGAACGATAATTACTATACTTATTACACTTATTATTATCAATCTAACTCATATTATTAGCCATATTATGCTTGTATGATCGATAGAACGACAATTACTATACTTATTTCTCTTATTATTATCAATCTAACTCATATTATTAGCCATATTATGCTTATATGATCGATAGAACGACAATTACTATACTTATTACACTCACTGCTCGCAATCTAACTCATATTATTAGCCATATTATGTTTATATGATCGGTAGAATGATAATTACTATACTTATTACTCTTATTATTATCAATCTAACTCATATTGTTAATCATATTATGCAGATATGATCGATAGAACTACAATTACTATACTCATTTCTCTTATTTTCATCAATCTACCTCATATTATTCGCCATATTATGCTTATATGATCGATTGAACGACAATTACTATACTTATTACACTCACTGTTATCAATCTAACTCATATTATTAACCATATTATGCTTATATGATCGATAGAACGACAATTACTGTACTTATTACACTCACTATTATCAATCTAACTCATATTATTAGCCATATTATAGTTATATGACCGATAGAACGACAATTACTATACTTATTACACTCACTATTATCAATCTAACTGAGATTATTAACCATGTTATGCTTATATGATCGTTGGGCGACAATTACTGCACTCATTACTCTTATTATTATCAATCTAACTCATATTATTAGCCATATTATGCTTATATGATCGATAGAACGACAATTACTATACTTATTACACTCACTGCTATCAATCTAACTCATATTATTCGCCATATTATGCTTATATGATCGATAGAACGACAATTACTATACTTATTACACTCACTGTTATCAATCAAACTCATATTAATAGCCATATTATGCTGATATGATCGATAGAACGACAATTACTATACTTATTTCTCTTATTATTATCAATCTACCTCATATTATTCGCCATATTATGCTTATATGATCGATAGAACGACAATTACTATACTTATTACACTCACTGCTATCAATCTAACTCATATTATTAGCCATATTATGCTTATATGATCGATAGAACGACAATTACTATACTTATTAGACTCACTGTTATCAATCCAACTCATATTATTAACCATATTATGCAGATGTGATCGATAGAACGACAATTACTATACTCATTACTCTTATTATTATCAATCTAACTCATATTATTAGCCATATTATGCTTATATGATCGATAGAACGACAATTACTATACTTATTACACTCACTATTATCAATCTAACTCATATTATTAGCCATATTATGCTTATATGATCGATAGAACGACAATTACTATACATATTACACTCACTGCTATCAATCTAACTCATATTATTAGCCATATTATGCTTATATGATCGATAGAACGACAATTACTATACTTATTACACTCACTATTATCAATCTAACTCATATTATTAACCATGTTGTGCAGGTATGATCGATAGAACGACAATTACTACACTTATTACTCTTATTATTATCAATGGAACTCATATTATTAGCCATGGTATGCAGATATGATCGATAGAACGACAATTACTATACTTATTACTCTTATTATTATCAATCTAACTCATATTATTAATCATATTATGCAGATATGATCGATAGAACTACAATTACTATACTCATTACTCTTATTTTTATCAATCTACCTCATATTATTCGCCATATTATGCTTATATGATCGATAGAACGACAATTACTATACTTATTACACTCACTGTTATCAATCTAACTCATATTATTAGCCATATTATGGTTATATGACCGATAGAACGACAATTACTATACTTATTACACTCACTGCTATCAATCTAACTCATATTATTAGCCATATTATGTTTATATGATCGGTAGAATGATAATTACTATACTTATTACTCTTATTATTATCAATCTAACTCATATTATTAACCATGTTATGCAGGTATGATCGATAGAACGACAATTACTACACTTATTACTCTTATTATTATCAATGGAACTCATCTTATTAGCCATGGTATGCAGATATGATCGATAGAACGACAATTACTATACTTACTACTCTTATTATTATCAATCTAACTCATATTATTAATCATATTATGCAGATATGACCGATAGAACGACAATTACTATACTTATTACACTCACTATTATCAATCTAACTGAGATTATTAACCATGTTATTCTTATATGATCGTTGGGCGACAATTACTGCACTCATTACTCTTATTATTATCAATCTAACTCATATTATTAGCCATATTATGCTTATATGATCGATAGAACGAAAATTACTATACTCATTACTCTTATTATTATCAATATAACTCATATTATTATCCATATTGTGCTTATATGATCGATAGAACGACAATTACTATACTTATTACACTCACTGTTATCGATCCAACTCATATTATTAACCATATTATGCAGATATGATCGATAGAACGACAAATACTATACTCATTACTCTTATTATTATCAATCTAACTCATATTATTAGCCATATTATGCTTATATGATCGATAGTACGACAATTACTATACTTATTACACTCACTATTATCAATCTAACTCATATTATTAATCATGTTATGCAGATATGATCGATAGAACGATAATTACTATACTTATTACACTTATTATTATCAATCTAACTCATATTATTAGCCATATTATGCTTGTATGATCGATAGAACGACAATTACTATACTTATTTCTCTTATTATTATCAATCTAACTCATATTATTAGCCATATTATGCTTATATGATCGATAGAACGACAATTACTATACTTATTACACTCACTGCTCGCAATCTAACTCATATTATTAGCCATATTATGTTTATATGATCGGTAGAATGATAATTACTATACTTATTACTCTTATTATTATCAATCTAACTCATATTGTTAATCATATTATGCAGATATGATCGATAGAACTACAATTACTATACTCATTTCTCTTATTTTCATCAATCTACCTCATATTATTCGCCATATTATGCTTATATGATCGATTGAACGACAATTACTATACTTATTACACTCACTGTTATCAATCTAACTCATATTATTAACCATATTATGCTTATATGATCGATAGAACGACAATTACTGTACTTATTACACTCACTATTATCAATCTAACTCATATTATTAGCCATATTATAGTTATATGACCGATAGAACGACAATTACTATACTTATTACACTCACTATTATCAATCTAACTGAGATTATTAACCATGTTATGCTTATATGATCGTTGGGCGACAATTACTGCACTCATTACTCTTATTATTATCAATCTAACTCATATTATTAGCCATATTATGCTTATATGATCGATAGAACGACAATTACTATACTTATTACACTCACTGCTATCAATCTAACTCATATTATTCGCCATATTATGCTTATATGATCGATAGAACGACAATTACTATACTTATTACACTCACTGTTATCAATCAAACTCATATTAATAGCCATATTATGCTGATATGATCGATAGAACGACAATTACTATACTTATTTCTCTTATTATTATCAATCTACCTCATATTATTCGCCATATTATGCTTATATGATCGATAGAACGACAATTACTATACTTATTACACTCACTGCTATCAATCTAACTCATATTATTAGCCATATTATGCTTATATGATCGATAGAACGACAATTACTATACTTATTAGACTCACTGTTATCAATCCAACTCATATTATTAACCATATTATGCAGATGTGATCGATAGAACGACAATTACTATACTCATTACTCTTATTATTATCAATCTAACTCATATTATTAGCCATATTATGCTTATATGATCGATAGTACGACAATTACTATACTTATTACACTCACTATTATCAATCTAACTCATATTATTAATCATGTTATGCAGATATGATCGATAGAACGATAATTACTATACTTATTACTCTTATTATTAACATTCTAACTCATATTATTAGCCATATTATGCTTATATGATCGATAGAACGACAATTACTATACTTATTACTCTCACTGTTATCAATCTAACTCATATTATTAGCCATATTATGCTTATATGATCGATAGAACGACAATTACTGTACTTATTACTCTTATTATTATCAATCTAACTCATATTATTAATCATATTATGCAGATATGATCGATAGAACTACAATTACTATACTCATTACTCTTATTTTTATCAATCTACCTCATATTATTCGCCATATTATGCTTATATGATCGATAGATTGACAATTACTATACTTATTACACTCACTGTTATCAATCTAACTCATATTATTAGCCATATTATGCTTATATGATCGATAGAACGACAATTACTATACTTATTACACTCACTGCTATCAATCTAACTCATATTATTAGCCATATTATGTTTATATGATCGGTAGAATGATAATTACTATACTTATTACTCTTATTATTATCAATCTAACTCATATTGTTAATCATATTATGCAGATATGATCGATAGAACTACAATTACTATACTCATTACTCTTATTTTTATCAATCTACCTCATACTATTCGCCACATTATGCTTATATGATCGATAGAACGACAATTACTATACTTATTACACTCACTGTTATCAATCTAACTCATATTATTAGCCATATTATGCTTATATGATCGATAGAACGACAATTACTATACTTATTACACTCACTATTATCAATCTAACTCATATTATTAACCATGTTATGCAGATATGATCGATAGACCGACAATTACTATACTTATTACTCTTATTATTATCAATGGAACTCATATTATTAGCCATGTTATGCTTATATGATCGATAGAACGACAATTACTATACTCATTACTCTTATTATTATCAATCTAACTCATATTATTAGCCATATTATGCTTATATGATCGATAGAACGACAATTACTATACTCATTACTCTTATTATTATCAATCTAACTCATATTATTAGCCATATTATGCTTATATGATCGATAGAACGACAATTACTATACTTATTTCTCTTATTATTATCAATCTAACTCATATTATTAGCCATATTATGCTTATATGATCGATAGAACGACAATTACTATACTTATTACACTTACTGCTATCAATCTAACTCATATTATTAACCATATTATGTTTATATGATCGGTAGAATGATAATTACTATACTTATTATTCTTATTATTATCAATCTAATTCATATTATTAACCATATTATGCAGATATGATCGATAGAGCGACAATTACTATACTCATTACTCTTATTATTATCAATCTAACTCATATTATTAGCCATATTATGCTTATATGATCGAAATAACGACAATTACTATACTTATTACACTCACTATTATCAATCTAACTCATATTATTAGCCATATTATGGTTATATGACCGATAGAACGACAATTACTATACTTATTACACTCACTATTATCAATCTAACTCATATTATTAGCCATATTATGCTTATATGATCGATAGAACGCCAATTACAATACATATTACACTCACTGCTATCAATCTAACTCATACTATTAGCCATATTATGCTTATATGATCGATAGAACGACAATTACTATACTTATTACACTCACTATTATCAATCTAACTCATATTATTAACCATGTTATGCAGGTATGATCGATAGAACGACAATTACTACACTTATTACTCTTATTATTATCAATGGAACTCATATTATTAGCCATGGTATGCAGATATGATCGATAGAACGACAATTACTATACTTATTACTCTTATTATTATCAATCTAACTCATATTATTAATCATATTATGCAGATATGATCGATAGAACTACAATTACTATACTCATTACTCTTATTTTTATCAATCTACCTCATATTATTCGCCATATTATGCTTATATGATCGATAGAACGACAATTACTATACTTATTACACTCACTGTTATCAATCTAACTCATATTATTAGCCATATTATGGTTATATGACCGATAGAACGACAATTACTATACTTATTACACTCACTGCTATCAATCTAACTCATATTATTAGCCATATTATGTTTATATGATCGGTAGAATGATAATTACTATACTTATTACTCTTATTATTATCAATCTAACTCATATTATTAACCATGTTATGCAGGTATGATCGATAGAACGACAATTACTACACTTATTACTCTTATTATTATCAATGGAACTCATCTTATTAGCCATGGTATGCAGATATGATCGATAGAGCGACAATTACTATACTTATTACTCTTATTATTATCAATCTAACTCATATTATTAATCATATTATGCAGATATGATCGATAGAACGACAATTACTATACTCATTACTCTTATTGCTATCAATCTAACTCATATTATTAGCCATATTATGCTTATATGATCGATAGAACGACAATTACTATACTTATTTCTCTTATTATTATCAAACTAACTCATATTATTAGCCATATTATGCTTATATGATCGATAGAACGACAATTACTATACTTATTACACTCACTGCTATCAATCTAACTCATATTATTAGCCATATTATGCAGATATGATCGATAGAACGACAATTACTATACTTTTTACTCTTATTATTATCAATCTAACTCATATTATTAGCCATATTATGCTTATATGATCGATAGAACGACAATTACTATACTTATTACTCTTATTATTATCAATGGAACTCATATTATTAGCCATATTGTGCTTATATGATCGATAGAACGACAATTACTATACTTACTACACTCACTGTTATCAATCCACCTCATATTATTAACCATATTATGCAGATATGATCGATAGAACGACAATTACTATACTTTTTACTCTTATTATTATCAATCTAACTCATATTATTAGCCATATTATGCTTATATGATCGATAGAACGACAATTACTATACTCATTACTCTTATTGCTATCAATCTAACTCATATTATTAGCCATATTATGCTTATATGATCGATAGAACGACAATTACTATACTTATTACACTCACTGCTATCAATCTAACTCATATTATTAGCCATATTATGTTTATATGATCGGTAGAATGATAATTACTATACTTATTACTCTTATTATTATCAATCTAACTCATATTATTAACCATGTTATGCAGGTATGATCGATAGAACGACAATTACTACACTTATTACTCTTATTATTATCAATGGAACTCATCTTATTAGCCATGGTATGCAGATATGATCGATAGAACGACAATTACTATACTTATTACTCTTATTATTATCAATCTAACTCATATTATTAATCATATTATGCAGATATGACCGATAGAACGACAATTACTATACTTATTACACTCACTCTTATCAATCTAACTGAGATTATTAACCATGTTATGCTTATATGATCGTTGGGCGACAATTACTGCACTCATTACTCTTATTATTATCAATCTAACTCATATTATTAGCCATATTATGCTTATATGATCGATAGAACGAAAATTACTATACTCATTACTCTTATTATTATCAATCTAACTCATATTATTATCCATATTGTGCTTATATGATCGATAGAACGACAATTACTATACTTATTACACTCACTGTTATCGATCCAACTCATATTATTAACCATATTATGCAGATATGATCGATAGAACGACAATTACTATACTCATTACTCTTATTATTATCAATCTAACTCATATTATTAGCCATATTATGCTTATATGATCGATAGTACGACAATTACTATACTTATTACACTCACTATTATCAATCTAACTCATATTATTAATCATGTTATGCAGATATGATCGATAGAACGATAATTACTATACTTATTACACTTATTATTATCAATCTAACTCATATTATTAGCCATATTATGCTTGTATGATCGATAGAACGACAATTACTATACATATTTCTCTTATTATTATCAATCTAACTCATATTATTAGCCATATTATGCTTATATGATCGATAGAACGACAATTACTATACTTATTACACTCACTGCTCGCAATCTAACTCATATTATTAGCCATATTATGTTTATATGATCGGTAGAATGATAATTACTATACTTATTACTCTTATTATTATCAATCTAACTCATATTGTTAATCATATTATGCAGATATGATCGATAGAACTACAATTACTATACTCATTTCTCTTATTTTTATCAATCTACCTCATATTATTCGCCATATTATGCTTATATGATCGATTGAACGACAATTACTATACTTATTACACTCACTGTTATCAATCTAACTCATATTATTAACCATATTATGCTTATATGATCGATAGAACGACAATTACTGTACTTATTACACTCACTATTATCAATCTAACTCATATTATTAGCCATATTATAGTTATATGACCGATAGAACGACAATTACTATACTTATTACACTCACTATTATCAATCTAACTGAGATTATTAACCATGTTATGCTTATATGATCGTTGGGCGACAATTACTGCACTCATTACTCTTATTATTATCAATCTAACTCATATTATTAGCCATATTATGCTTATATGATCGATAGAACGACAATTACTATACTTATTACACTCACTGCTATCAATCTAACTCATATTATTCGCCATATTATGCTTATATGATCGATAGAACGACAATTACTATACTTATTACACTCACTGTTATCAATCTAACTCATATTAATAGCCATATTATGCTGATATGATCGATAGAACGACAATTACTATACTTATTTCTCTTATTATTATCAATCTACCTCATATTATTCGCCATATTATGCTTATATGATCGATAGAACGACAATTACTATACTTATTACACTCACTGCTATCAATCTAACTCATATTATTAGCCATATTATGCTTATATGATCGATAGAACGACAATTACTATACTTATTACACTCACTGTTATCAATCCAACTCATATTATTAACCATATTATGCAGATGTGATCGATAGAACGACAATTACTATACTCATTACTCTTATTATTATCAATCTAACTCATATTATTAGCCATATTATGCTTATATGATCGATAGTACGACAATTACTATACTTATTACACTCACTATTATCAATCTAACTCATATTATTAATCATGTTATGCAGATATGATCGATAGAACGATAATTACTATACTTATTACTCTTATTATTAACATTCTAACTCATATTATTAGCCATATTATGCTTATATGATCGATAGAACGACAATTACTATACTTATTACTCTCACTGTTATCAATCTAACTCATATTATTAGCCATATTATGCTTATATGATCGATAGAACGACAATTACTCTACTTATTACTCTTATTATTATCAATCTAACTCATATTATTAATCATATTATGCAGATATGATCGATAGAACTACAATTACTATACTCATTACTCTCATTTTTATCAATCTACCTCATATTATTCGCCATATTATGCTTATATGATCGATAGAACGACAATTACTATACTTATTACACTCACTGTTATCAATCTAACTCATATTATTAGCCATATTATGCTTATATGATCGATAGAACGACAATTACTATACTTATTACACTCACTGCTATCAATCTAACTCATATTATTAGCCATATTATGTTTATATGATCGGTAGAATGATAATTACTATACTTATTACTCTTATTATTATCAATCTAACTCATATTGTTAATCATATTATGCAGATATGATCGATAGAACTACAATTACTATACTCATTACTCTTATTTTTATCAATCTACCTCATACTATTCGCCACATTATGCTTATATGATCGATAGAACGACAATTACTATACTTATTACACTCACTGTTATCAATCTAACTCATATTATTAGCCATATTATGCTTATATGATCGATAGAACGACAATTACTATACTTATTACACTCACTATTATCAATCTAACTCATATTATTAACCATGTTATGCAGATATGATCGATAGACCGACAATTACTATACTTATTACTCTTATTATTATCAATGGAACTCATATTATTAGCCATGTTATGCTTATATGATCGATAGAACGACAATTACTATACTCATTACTCTTATTATTATCAATCTAACTCATATTATTAGCCATATTATGCTTATATGATCGATAGAACGACAATTACTATACTCATTACTCTTATTATTATCAATCTAACTCATATTATTAGCCATATTATGCTTATATGATCGATAGAACGACAATTACTATACTTATTTCTCTTATTATTATCAATCTAACTCATATTATTAGCCATATTATGCTTATATGATCGATAGAACGACAATTACTATACTTATTACACTTACTGCTATCAATCTAACTCATATTATTAACCATATTATGTTTATATGATCGGTAGAATGATAATTACTATACTTATTATTCTTATTATTATCAATCTAATTCATATTATTAACCATATTATGCAGATATGATCGATAGAGCGACAATTACTATACTCATTACTCTTATTATTATCAATCTAACTCATATTATTAGCCATATTATGCTTATATGATCGAAATAACGACAATTACTATACTTATTACACTCACTATTATCAATCTAACTCATATTATTAGCCATATTATGGTTATATGACCGATAGAACGACAATTACTATACTTATTACACTCACTATTATCAATCTAACTAATATTATTAGCCATATTATGCTTATATGATCGATAGAACGACAATTACTATACATATTACACTCACTGCTATCAATCTAACTCATATTATTAGCCATATTATGCTTATATGATCGATAGAACGACAATTACTATACTTATTACACTCACTATTATCAATCTAACTCATATTATTAACCATGTTATGCAGGTATGATCGATAGAACGACAATTACTACACTTATTACTCTTATTATTATCAATGGAACTCATATTATTAGCCATGGTATGCAGATATGATCGATAGAACGACAATTACTATACTTATTACTCTTATTATTATCAATCTAACTCATATTATTAATCATATTATGCAGATATGATCGATAGAACTACAATTACTATACTCATTACTCTTATTTTTATCAATCTACCTCATATTATTCGCCATATTATGCTTATATGATCGATAGAACGACAATTACTATACTTATTACACTCACTGTTATCAATCTAACTCATATTATTAGCCATATTATGGTTATATGACCGATAGAACGACAATTACTATACTTATTACACTCACTGCTATCAATCTAACTCATATTATTAGCCATATTATGTTTATATGATCGGTAGAATGATAATTACTATACTTATTACTCTTACTATTATCAATCTAACTCATATTATTAACCATGTTATGCAGGTATGATCGATAGAACGACAATTACTACACTTATTACTCTTATTATTATCAATGGAACTCATCTTATTAGCCATGGTATGCAGATATGATCGATAGAACGACAATTACTATACTTATTACTCTTATTATTATCAATCTAACTCATATTATTAATCATATTATGCAGATATGATCGATAGAACGACAATTACTATACTCATTACTCTTATTGCTATCAATCTAACTCATATTATTAGCCATATTATGCTTATATGATCGATAGAACGACAATTACTATACTTATTTCTCTTATTATTATCAAACTAACTCATATTATTAGCCATATTATGCTTATATGATCGATAGAACGACAATTACTATACTTATTACACTCACTGCTATCAATCTAACTCATATTATTAGCCATATTATGCAGATATGATCGATAGAACGACAATTACTATACTTTTTACTCTTATTATTATCAATCTAACTCATATTATTAGCCATATTATGCTTATATGATCGATAGAACGACAATTTCTATACTCATTACTCTTATTATTATCAATCTAACTCATATTATTCGCCATATTATGCTTATATGATCGATAGAACGACAATTACTATACTTATTACACTCACTGTTATCAATCTAACTCATATTATTAGCCATATTATGCTTATATGATCGATAGAACGACAATTACTATACTTATTACTCTTATTATTATCAATGGAACTCATATTATTAGCCATATTGTGCTTATATGATCGATAGAACGACAATTACTATACTTACTACACTCACTGTTATCAATCCACCTCATATTATTAACCATATTATGCAGATATGATCGATAGAACGACAATTACTATACTTTTTACTCTTATTATTATCAATCTAACTCATATTATTAGCCATATTATGCTTATATGATCGATAGAACGACAATTACTATACTCATTACTCTTATTGCTATCAATCTAACTCATATTATTAGCCATATTATGCTTATATGATCGATAGAACGACAGTTACTATACTTATTACACTCACTGCTATCAATCTAACTCATATTATTAGCCATATTATGTTTATATGATCGGTAGAATGATAATTACTATACTTATTATTCTTATTATTATCAATCTAACTCATATTATTAATCATATTATGCAGATATGATCGATAGAACTACAATTACTATACTCATTACTCTTATTTTAATCAATCTAACTCATATTATTCGCCATATTATGCTTATATGATCGATAGAACGACAATTACTATACTTATTACACTCACTGTTATCAATCTAACTCATATTATTAGCCATATTATGCTTATATGATCGATAGAACGACAATTACTATACTTATTACACTCACTGTTATCAATCTAACTCATATTATTAGCCATATTATGGTTATATGACCGATAGAACGACAATTACTATACTTATTACACTCACTGCTATCAATCTAACTCATATTATTAGCCATATTATGTTTATATGATCGGTAGAATGATAATTACTATACTTATTACTCTTACTATTATCAATCTAACTCATATTATTAACCATGTTATGCAGGTATGATCGATAGAACGACAATTACTACACTTATTACTCTTATTATTATCAATGGAACTCATCTTATTAGCCATGGTATGCAGATATGATCGATAGAACGACAATTACTATACTTATTACTCTTATTATTATCAATCTAACTCATATTATTAATCATATTATGCAGATATGATCGATAGAACGACAATTACTATACTCATTACTCTTATTGCTATCAATCTAACTCATATTATTAGCCATATTATGCTTATATGATCGATAGAACGACAATTACTATACTTATTTCTCTTATTATTATCAAACTAACTCATATTATTAGCCATATTATGCTTATATGATCGATAGAACGACAATTACTATACTTATTACACTCACTGCTATCAATCTAACTCATATTATTAGCCATATTATGCAGATATGATCGATAGAACGACAATTACTATACTTTTTACTCTTATTATTATCAATCTAACTCATATTATTAGCCATATTATGCTTATATGATCGATAGAACGACAATTTCTATACTCATTACTCTTATTATTATCAATCTAACTCATATTATTCGCCATATTATGCTTATATGATCGATAGAACGACAATTACTATACTTATTACACTCACTGTTATCAATCTAACTCATATTATTAGCCATATTATGCTTATATGATCGATAGAACGACAATTACTATACTTATTACTCTTATTATTATCAATGGAACTCATATTATTAGCCATATTGTGCTTATATGATCGATAGAACGACAATTACTATACTTACTACACTCACTGTTATCAATCCACCTCATATTATTAACCATATTATGCAGATATGATCGATAGAACGACAATTACTATACTTTTTACTCTTATTATTATCAATCTAACTCATATTATTAGCCATATTATGCTTATATGATCGATAGAACGACAATTACTATACTCATTACTCTTATTGCTATCAATCTAACTCATATTATTAGCCATATTATGCTTATATGATCGATAGAACGACAGTTACTATACTTATTACACTCACTGCTATCAATCTAACTCATATTATTAGCCATATTATGTTTATATGATCGGTAGAATGATAATTACTATACTTATTATTCTTATTATTATCAATCTAACTCATATTATTAATCATATTATGCAGATATGATCGATAGAACTACAATTACTATACTCATTACTCTTATTTTAATCAATCTAACTCATATTATTCGCCATATTATGCTTATATGATCGATAGAACGACAATTACTATACTTATTACACTCACTGTTATCAATCTAACTCATATTATTAGCCATATTATGCTTATATGATCGATAGAACGACAATTACTATACTTATTACTCTTATTATTATCAATGGAACTCATATTATTAGCCATATTGTGCTTCTATGATCGATAGAACGACAATTACTATACTTATTACTCTTATTATTATCAATGGAACTCATATTATTGGCCATATTGTGCTTATATGATCGATAGAACGACAATTACTATACTTATTACACTCACTGTTATCAATCCACCTCATATTATTAACCATATTATGCAGATATGATTGATAGAACGACAATTACTATACTTTTTACTCTTATTATTATCAATCTAACTCATATTATTAGCCATATTATGCTTATATGATCGATAGAACGATAATTACTATACTTATTACACTTATTATTATCAATCTAACTCATATTATTAGCCATATTATGCTTGTATGATCGATAGAACGACAATTACTATACTCATTACTCTTATTATTATCAATCTAACTCATATTATTAGCCATATTATGCTTATATGATCGATAGAACGACAATTACTATACTTATTACACTCACTGCTATCAATCTAACTCATATTATTAGCCATATTATAGTATATGACCAATAAATGAAAAGAATAGAACGACAATTACTATACTTATTACACTCACTATTATCAATCTAACTGAGATTATTAACCATGCTATGCTTATATGATCGTTGGGCGACAATTACTGCACTCATTACTCTTATTATTATCAATCTAACTCATATTATTAGCCATATTATGCTTATATGATCGATAGAACGACAATTACTATACTTATTACACTCACTGCTATCCATCTAACTCATATTATTCGCCATATTATGCTTATATGATCGATAGAACGACAATTACTATACTTATTACACTCACTGTTATCAATCTAACTCATATTAATAGCCATATTATGCTTATATGATCGATAGTACGACAATTACTATACTTATTTCTCTTATTATTATCAATCTACCTCATATTATTCGCCATATTATGCTTATATGATCGATAGAACGACAATTACTATACTTATTACACTCACTGCTATCAATCTAACTCATATTATTAGCCATATTATGCTTATATGATCGATAGAACGACAATTACTATACTTATTACTCTTATTATTATCAATGGAACTCATATTATTAGCCATATTGTGCTTCTATGATCGATAGATCGACAATTACTATACTTATTACTCTTATTATTATCAATGGAACTCATATTATTAGCCATATTGTGCTTATATTATCGATAGAACGACAATTACTATACTTATTACACTCACTGTTATCAATCCACCTCATATTATTAACCATATTATGCAGATATGATCGATAGAACGACAATTACTATACTTTTTACTCTTATTATTATCAATCTAACTCATATTATTAGCCATATTATGCTTATATGATCGATAGAACGACAATTACTATACTCATTACTCTTATTATTATCAATCTAACTCATAGTATTAGCCATATTATGCTTATATGATCGATAGAACGACAATTACTATACTTATTTCTCTTATTATTATCAATCTAACTCATATTATTAGCCATATTATGCTTATATGATCGATAGAACGACAATTACTATACTCATTACTCTTATTATTATCAATCTAACTCATATTATTAGCCATATTATACTTATATGATCGATAGAACGACAATTACTGTACTCATTACTCTTATTATTATCAATCTAACTCATATTATTAGCCATATTATGCTTATATGATCGATAGAACGACAATTACTATACTTATTTCTCTTATTATTATCAATCTAACTCATATTATTAGCCATATTATGCTTATATGATCGATAGAACGACAATTACTATACTTATTACACTTACTGCTATCAATCTAACTCATATTATTAACCACATTATGTTTATATGATCGGTAGAATGATAATTACTATACTTATTATTCTTATTATTATCAATCTAATTCATATTATTAACCATATTATGCAGATATGATCGATAGAGCGACAATTACTATACTCATTACTCTTATTATTATCAATCTAACTCATATTATTAGCCATATTATGCTTATATGATCGAAATAACGACAATTACTATACTTATTACACTCACTATTATCAATCTAACTCATATTATTAGCCATATTATGGTTATATGACCGATAGAACGACAATTACTATACTTATTACACTCACTATTATCAATCTAACTCATATTATTAGCCATATTATGCTGATATGATCGATAGAACGACAATTACTATACATATTACACTCACTGCTATCAATCTAACTCATATTATTAGCCATATTATGCTTATATGATCGATAGAACGACAATTACTATACTTATTACACTCACTATTATCAATCTAACTCATATTATTAACCATGTTATGCAGGTATGATCGATAGAACGACAATTACTACACTTATTACTCTTATTATTATCAATGGAACTCATATTATTAGCCATGGTATGCAGATATGTTCGATAGAACGACAATTACTATACTTATTACTCTTATTATTATCAATCTAACTCATATTATTAATCATATTATGCAGATATGATCGATAGAACTACAATTACTATACTCATTACTCTTATTTTTATCAATCTACCTCATATTATTCGCCATATTATGCTTATATGATCGATACAACGACAATTTCTATACTTATTACACTCACTGTTATCAATCTAACTCATATTATTAGCCATATTATGGTTATATGACCGATAGAACGACAATTACTATACTTATTACACTCACTGCTATCAATCTAACTCATATTATTAGCCATATTATGTTTATATGATCGGTAGAATGATAATTACTATACTTATTATTCTTATTATTATCAATCTAACTCATATTATTAACCATGTTATGCAGGTATGATCGATAGAACGACAATTACTACACTTATTACTCTTATTATTATCAATGGAACTCATATTATTAGCCATGGTATGCAGATATGATCGATAGAACGACAATTACTATACTTATTACTCTTATTATTATCAATCTAACTCATATTATTAATCATATTATGCAGATATGATCGAGAGAACGACAATTACTATACTCATTACTCTTATTGCTATCAATCTAACTCATATTATTAGCCATATTATGCTTATATGATCGATAGAACGACAATTACTATACTTATTTCTCTTATTATTATCAAACTAACTCATATTATTAGCCATATTATGTTTATATGATCGGTAGAATGATAATTACTATACTTATTATTCTTATTATTATCAATCTAACTCATATTATTAATCATATTATGCAGATATGATCGATAGAACGACAATTACTATACTCATTACTCTTATTTTTATCAATCTAACTCATATTATTCGCCATATTATGCTTATATGATCGATAGAACGACAATTACTATACTCATTACTCTTATTATTATCAATCTAACTCATATTATTAGCCATATAATGCTTATATGATCGATAGAACGGCAATTACTATACTTATTACACTCACTGCTATCAATCTAACTCATATTATTAGCCATATTATGTTTATATGATCGGTAGAATGATAATTACTATACTTATTATTCTTATTATTATCAATCTAACTCATATTATTAATCATATTATGCAGATATGATCGATAGAACGACAATTACTATACTCATTACTCTTATTTTTATCAATCTAACTCATATTATTCGCCATATTATGCTTATATGATCGATAGAACGACAATTACTATACTTATTACACTCACTGTTATCAATCTAACTCATATTATTAGCCACATTATGCTTATATGATCGATAGAACGACAATTACTATACTTATTACTCTTATTATTATCAATGGAACTCATATTATTAGCCATATTGTGCTTATATGATCGATAGAACGACAATTACTATACTTATTGCACTCACTGTTATCAATCCACCTCATATTATTAACCATATTATGCAGATATGATCGATAGAACGACAATTACTATACTTATTACACTCACTATTATCAATCTAACTCATATTATTAGCCATATTATAGTTATATGACCGATAGAACGACAATTACTATACTTATTACACTCACTATTATCAATCTAACTGAGATTATTAACCATGTTATACTTATATGATCGTTGGGCGACAATTACTGCACTCATTACTCTTATTATTATCAATCTAACTCATATTATTAGCCATATTATGCTTATATGATCGATAGAACGACAATTACTATACTTATTACACTCACTGCTATCCATCTAACTCATATTATTCGCCATATTATGCTTATATGATCGATAGAACGACAATTACTATACTTATAACACTCACTGTTATCAATCTAACCCATATTAATAGCCATATTATGCTTATATGATCGATAGAACGACAATTACTATACGTATTTCTCTTATTATTATCAATCTACCTCATATTATTCGCCATATTATGCTTATATGATCGATAGAACGACAATTACTATACTTATTACACTCACTGCTATCAATCTAACTCATATTATTAGCCATATTATGCTTATATGATCGATAGAACGACAATTACTATACTTATTACACTCACTGTTATCAATCCAACTCATATTATTAACCATATTATGCAGATGTGATCGATAGAACGACAATTACTATACTCATTACTCTTATTATTATCAATCTAACTCATATTATTAGCCATATTATGCTTATATGATCGATAGTACGACAATTACTATACTTATTACACTCACTATTATCAATCTAACTCATATTATTAATCATATTATGCAGATATGATCGATAGAACTACAATTACTATACTTATTACTCTTATTATTAACATTCTAACTCATATTATTAGCCATATTATGCTTATATGATCGATAGAACGACAATTACTATACTTATTACACTCACTGTTATCAATCTAACTCATATTATTAGCCATATTATGCTTATATGATCGATAGAACGACAATTACTATACTTATTACTCTTATTATTATCAATGGAACTCATATTATTAGCCATATTGTGCTTCTATGATCGATAGAACGACAATTACTATACTTATTACTCTTATTATTATCAATGGAACTCATATTATTAGCCATATTGTGCTTATATTATCGATAGAACGACAATTACTATACTTATTACACTCACTGTTATCAATCCACCTCATATTATTAACCATATTATGCAGATATGATCGATAGAACGACAATTACTATACTTTTTACTCTTATTATTATCAATCTAACTCATATTATTAGCCATATTATGCTTATATGATCGATAGAACGACAATTACTATACTCATTACTCTTATTATTATCAATCTAACTCATAGTATTAGCCATATTATGCTTATATGATCGATAGAACGACAATTACTATACTTATTTCTCTTATTATTATCAATCTAACTCATATTATTAGCCATATTATGCTTATATGATCGATAGAACGACAATTACTATACTCATTACTCTTATTATTATCAATCTAACTCATATTATTAGCCATATTATACTTATATGATCGATAGAACGACAATTACTATACTCATTACTCTTATTATTATCAATCTAACTCATATTATTAACCATATTATGCAGATATGATCGATAGAGCGACAATTACTATACTCATTACTCTTATTATTATCAATCTAACTCATATTATTAGCCATATTATGCTTATATGATCGAAATAACGACAATTACTATACTTATTACACTCACTATTATCAATCTAACTCATATTATTAGCCATATTATGGTTATATGACCGATAGAACGACAATTACTATACTTATTACACTCACTATTATCAATCTAACTCATATTATTAGCCATATTATGCTTATATGATCGATAGAACGACAATTACTATACATATTACACTCACTGCTATCAATCTAACTCATATTATTAGCCATATTATGCTTATTTGATCGATAGAACGACAATTACTATACTTATTACACTCACTATTATCAATCTAACTCATATTATTAACCATGTTATGCAGGTATGATCGATAGAACGACAATTACTACACTTATTACTCTTATTATTATCAATGGAACTCATATTATTAGCCATGGTATGCAGATATGTTCGATAGAACGACAATTACTATACTTATTACTCTTATTATTATCAATCTAACTCATATTATTAATCATATTATGCAGATATGATCGATAGAACTACAATTACTATACTCATTACTCTTATTTTTATCAATCTACCTCATATTATTCGCCATATTATGCTTATATGATCGATAGAACGACAATTTCTATACTTATTACACTCACTGTTATCAATCTAACTCATATTATTAGCCATATTATGGTTATATGACCGATAGAACGACAATTACTATACTTATTACACTCACTGCTATCAATCTAACTCATATTATTAGCCATATTATGTTTATATGATCGGTAGAATGATAATTACTATACTTATTATTCTTATTATTATCAATCTAACTCATATTATTAACCATGTTATGCAGGTATGATCGATAGAACGACAATTACTACACTTATTACTCTTATTATTATCAATGGAACTCATATTATTAGCCATGGTATGCAGATATGATCGATAGAACGACAATTACTATACTTATTACTCTTATTATTATCAATCTAACTCATATTATTAATCATATTATGCAGATATGATCGAGAGAACGACAATTACTATACTCATTACTCTTATTGCTATCAATCTAACTCATATTATTAGCCATATTATGCTTATATGATCGATAGAACGACAATTACTATACTTATTTCTCTTATTATTATCAAACTAACTCATATTATTAGCCATATTATGTTTATATGATCGGTAGAATGATAATTACTATACTTATTATTCTTATTATTATCAATCTAACTCATATTATTAATCATATTATGCAGATATGATCGATAGAACGACAATTACTATACTCATTACTCTTATTTTTATCAATCTAACTCATATTATTCGCCATATTATGCTTATATGATCGATAGAACGACAATTACTATACTTATTACACTCACTGTTATCAATCTAACTCATATTATTAGCCATATTATGCTTATATGATCGATAGAACGACAATTACTATACTTATTACTCTTATTATTATCAATGGAACTCATATTATTAGCCATATTGTGCTTCTATGATCGATAGAACGACAATTACTATACTTATTACTCTTATTATTATCAATGGAACTCATATTATTAGCCATATTGTGCTTATATGATCGATAGTACGACAATTACTATACTTATTACACTCACTGTTATCAATCCACCTCATATTATTAACCATATTATGCAGATATGATCGATAGAACGACAATTACTATACTTTTTACTCTTATTATTATCAATCTAACTCATATTATTAGCCATATTATGCTTATATGATCGATAGAACGACAATTACTATACCCATTACTCTTATTATTATCAATCTAACTCATATTATTAGCCATATTATGCTTATATGATCGATAGAACGGCAATTACTATACTTATTACACTCACTGCTATCAATCTAACTCATATTATTAGCCATATTATGTTTATATGATCGGTAGAATGATAATTACTATACTTATTATTCTTATTATTATCAATCTAACTCATATTATTAATCATATTATGCAGATATGATCGATAGAACGACAATTACTATACTCATTACTCTTATTTTTATCAATCTAACTCATATTATTCGCCATATTATGCTTATATGATCGATAGAACGACAATTACTATACTTATTACACTCACTGTTATCAATCTAACTCATATTATTAGCCACATTATGCTTATATGATCGATAGAACGACAATTACTATACTTATTACTCTTATTATTATCAATGGAACTCATATTATTAGCCATATTGTGCTTATATGATCGATAGAACGACAATTACTATACTTATTACTCTTATTATTATCAATGGAACTCATATTATTAGCCATATTGTGCTTATATGATCGATAGAACGACAATTACTATACTTATTACACTCACTGTTATCAATCCACCTCATATTATTAACCATATTATGCAGATATGATCGATAGAACGACTATTACTATACTTTTTACTCTTATTATTATCAATCTAACTCATATTATTAGCCATATTATGCTTATATGATCGATAGAACGACAATTACTATACTTATTACTCTTATTATTATCAATGGAACTCATATTATTAGCCATATTGTGCTTATATGATCGATAGAACGACAATTACTATACTTATTGCACTCACTGTTATCAATCCACCTCATATTATTAACCATATTATGCAGATATGATCGATAGAACGACAATTACTATACTTATTACACTCACTATTATCAATCTAACTCATATTATTAGCCATATTATAGTTATATGACCGATAGAACGACAATTACTATACTTATTACACTCACTATTATCAATCTAACTGAGATTATTAACCATGTTATACTTATATGATCGTTGGGCGACAATTACTGCACTCATTACTCTTATTATTATCAATCTAACTCATATTATTAGCCATATTATGCTTATATGATCGATAGAACGACAATTACTATACTTATTACACTCACTGCTATCCATCTAACTCATATTATTCGCCATATTATGCTTATATGATCGATAGAACGACAATTACTATACTTATTACACTCACTGTTATCAATCTAACTCATATTAATAGCCATATTATGCTTATATGATCGATAGAACGACAATTACTATACGTATTTCTCTTATTATTATCAATCTACCTCATATTATTCGCCATATTATGCTTATATGATCGATAGAACGACAATTACTATACTTATTACACTCACTGCTATCAATCTAACTCATATTATTAGCCATATTATGCTTATATGATCGATAGAACGACAATTACTATACTTATTACACTCACTGTTATCAATCCAACTCATATTATTAACCATATTATGCAGATGTGATCGATAGAACGACAATTACTATACTCATTACTCTTATTATTATCAATCTAACTCATATTATTCGCCACATTATGCTTATATGATCGATAGAACGACAATTACTATACTTATTACACTCACTGTTATCAATCTAACTCATATTATTAGCCATATTATGCTTATATGATCGATAGAATGATAATTACTATACTTATTACTCTTATTATTATCAATCTAACTCATATTGTTAATCATATTATGCAGATATGATCGATAGAACTACAATTACTATACTCATTACTCTTATTTTTATCAATCTACCTCATATTATTCGCCACATTATGCTTATATGATCGATAGAACGACAATTACTATACTTATTACACTCACTGTTATCAATCTAACTCATATTATTAGCCATATTATGCTTATATGATCGATAGAACGACAATTACTATACTTATTACACTCACTATTATCAATCTAACTCATATTATTAACCATGTTATGCAGATATGATCGATAGACCGACAATTACTATACTTATTACTCTTATTATTATCAATGGAACTCATATTATTAGCCATGTTATGCTTATATGATCGATAGAACGACAATTACTATACTCATTACTCTTATTATTATCAATCTAACTCATATTATTAGCCATATTATGCTTATATGATCGATAGAACGACAATTACTATACTTATTTCTCTTATTATTATCAATCTAACTCATATTATTCGCCATATTATGCTTATATGATCGATAGAACGACAATTACTATACTTATTACACTCACTGTTATCAATCTAACTCATATTATTAGCCATATTATGCTTATATGATCGATAGAACGACAATTACTATACTTATTACTCTTATTATTATCAATGGAACTCATATTATTAGCCATACTGTGCTTCTATGATCGATAGAACGGGGGTGTCCCGCTTGGACGCCGACCGATTGGGCGCGTCCCGATTGGACGGTCCCGATTCGACGCGTTCCAATTCGAAGCGGTGCCGATTGGACGCGTCCCAATTCGAAGCTGTTAAATTTGGTTAGGTTATGTTCTATAAGCTCTGCTTAGAATTGGGACGCGTCCAATCGGCACCGCTTCGAATTGGAACGCGTCGAATCGGGACCGTCCAATCGGGACGCGTCGAATCGGTCGGCGTCCAAATGGGCATCACTCGATAGAACGACAATTACTATACTTATTACTCTTATTATTATCAATGGAACTCATATTATTAGCCATATTGTGCTTATATGATCGATAGAACGACAATTACTATACTTATTACACTCACTGTTATCAATCCACCTCATATTATTAACCATATTATGCAGATATGATCGATAGAACGACAATTACTATACTTTTTACTCTTATTATTATCAATCTAACCCATATTATTAGCCATATTATGCTTATATGATCGATAGAACGACAATTTCTATACTCATTACTCTTATTGTTATCAACCTAACTCATATTATTAGCCATATTATGCTTATATGATCGATAGAACGACAATTACTATACTTATTACACTCACTGTTATCAATCCAACTCATATTATTAACCATATTATGCAGATATGATCGATAGAACGACAATTACTATACTCATTACTCTTATTATTATCAATCTAACTCATATTGTTAATCATATTATGCAGATATGATCGATAGAACGACAATTACTATACTTTTTACTCTTATTATTATCAATCTAACTCATATTATTAGCCATATTATGCTTATATGATCGATAGAACGACAATTACTATACTCATTACTCTTATTGTTATCAATCTAACTCATATTATTAGCCATATTATGCTTATATGATCGATAGAACGACAATCACTATACTTACTTCTCTTATTATTATCAATCTAACTCATATTATTAGCCACATTATGCTTATATGATCGATAGAACGACAATTACTATACTTATTACTCTTATTATTATCAATGGAACTCATATTATTAGCCATATTGTGCTTATATGATCGATAGAACGACAATTACTATACTTATTACTCTTATTATTATCAATGGAACTCATATTATTAGCCATATTGTGCTTATATGATCGATAGAACGACAATTACTATACTTATTACTCTTATTGCTATCAATCTAACTCATATTATTAGCCATATTATGCTTATATGATCGATAGAACGACAATTACTATACTTATTTCTCTTATTATTATCAAACTAACTCATATTATTAGCCATATTATGTTTATATGATCGGTAGAATGATAATTACTATACTTATTATTCTTATTATTATCAATCTAACTCATATTATTAATCATATTATGCAGATATGATCGATAGAACGACAATTACTATACTCATTACTCTTATTTTTATCAATCTAACTCATACTATTCGCCATATTATGCTTATATGATCGATAGAACGACAATTACTATACTTATTACACTCACTGTTATCAATCTAACTCATATTATTAGCCATATTATGCTTATATGATCGATAGAACGACAATTACTATACTTATTACTCTTATTATTATCAATGGAACTCATATTATTAGCCATATTGTGCTTCTATGATCGATAGAACGACAATTACTATACTTATTACTCTTATTATTATCAATGGAACTCATATTATTAGCCATACTGTGCTTCTATGATCGATAGAACGGGGGTGTCCCGCTTGGACGCCGACCGATTGGGCGCGTCCCGATTGGACGGTCCCGATTCGACGCGTTCCAATTCGAAGCGGTGCCGATTGGACGCGTCCCAATTCGAAGCTGTTAAATTTGGTTAGGTTATGTTCTATAAGCTCTGCTTAGAATTGGGACGCGTCCAATCGGCACCGCTTCGAATTGGAACGCGTCGAATCGGGACCGTCCAATCGGGACGCGTCCAATCGGTCGGCGTCCAAATGGGCATCACTCGATAGAACGACAATTACTATACTTATTACTCTTATTATTATCAATGGAACTCATATTATTAGCCATACTGTGCTTATATGATCGATAGAACGACAATTACTATACTTATTACACTCACTGTTATCAATCCACCTCATATTATTAACCATATTATGCAGATATGATCGATAGAACGACAATTACTACACTTTTTACTCTTATTATTATCAATCTAACTCATATTATTAGCCATATTATGCTTATATGATCGATAGAACGACAATTTCTATACTCATTACTCTTATTGTTATCAACCTAACTCATATTATTAGCCATATTATGCTTATATGATCGATAGAACGACAATTACTATACTTATTACACTCACTGTTATCAATCCAACTCATATTATTAACCATATTATGCAGATATGATCGATAGAACGACAATTACTATACTCATTACGCTTATTATTATCAATCTAACTCATATTGTTAATCATATTATGCAGATATGATCGATAGAACGACAATTACTATACTTTTTACTCTTATTATTATCAATCTAACTCATATTATTAGCCATATTATGCTTATATGATCGATAGAACGACAATTACTATACTCATTACTCTTATTGTTATCAATCTAACTCATATTATTAGCCATATTATGCTTATATGATCGATAGAACGACAATCACTATACTTACTTCTCTTATTACTATCAATCTAACTCATATTATTAGCCACATTATGCTTATATGATCGATAGAACGACAATTACTATACTTATTACTCTTATTATTATCAATGGAACTCATATTATTAGCCATATTGTGCTTATATGATCGATAGAACGACAATTACTATACTTATTACTCTTATTATTATCAATGGAACTCATATTATTAGCCATATTGTGCTTATATGATCGATAGAACGACAATTACTATACTTATTACACTCACTGTTATCAATCCACCTCATATTATTAACCATATTATGCGGATATGATCGATAGAACGACAATTACTATACTTTTTACTCTTATTATTATCAATCTAACTCATATTATTAGCCATATTATGCTTATATGATCGATAGAACGACAATTTCTATACTCATTACTCTTATTATTATCAATCTAACTCATATTATTCGCCATATTATGCTATATGATCGATAGAACGACAATTACTATACTTATTACACTCACTGTTATCAATCTAACTCATATTATTAGCCATATTATGCTTATATGATCGATAGAACGTCAATTACTATACTTATTACTCTTATTATTATCAATGGAACTCATATTATTAGCCATATTGTGCTTACATGATCGATAGAACGACAATTACTATACTTATTACACTCACTGTTATCAATCCACCTCATATTATTAACCATATTATGATGATATGATCGATAGAACGACCATTACTATACTTTTTACTCTTATTATTATCAATCTAACTCATATTATTAGCCATATTATGCTTATATGATCGATAGAACGACAATTACTATACTCATTACTCTTATTGTTATCAATCTAACTCATATTATTAGCCATATTATGCTTATATGATCGATAGAACGACAATCACTATACTTACTTCTCTTATTATTATCAATCTAACTCATATTATTAGCCACATTATGCTTATATGATCGATAGAACGACAATTACTATACTTATTACACTCACTGTTATCAATCTAACTCATATTATTAGCCATATTATGCTTATATGATCGATAGAACGACAATTACTATACTTATTACTCTTATTATTATCAATGGAACTCATATTATTAGCCATATTGTGCTTATATGATCGATAGAACGACAATTACTATACTTATTACTCTTATTATTATCAATGGAACTCATATTGTTAATCATATTATGCAGATATGATCGATAGAACTACAATTACTATACTCATTACTCTTATTTTTATCAATCTACCTCATATTATTCGCCATATCATGCTTATATGATCGATAGAACGACAATTACTATACTTATTACACTCACTGCTCGCAATCTAACTCATATTATTAGCCATATTATGTTTATATGATCGGTAGAATGATAATTACTATACTTATTACACTTATTATTATCAATCTAACTCATATTGTTAATCATATTATGCAGATATGGTCGATAGAACTACAATTACTATACTCATTTCTCTTATTTTTATCAATCTACCTCATATTATTCGCCATATTATGCTTATATGATCGATAGAACGACAATTACTATACTTATTTCTCTTATTATTATCAATCTACCTCATATTATTCGCCATATTATGCTTATATGATCGATAGAACGACAATTACTATACTTATTACACTCACTGCTATCAATCTAACTCATATTATTAGCCATATTATGCTTATATGATCGATAGAACGACAATTACTATACTTATTACACTCACTGTTATCAATCCAACTCATATTATTAACCATATTATGCAGATGTGATCGATAGAACGACAATTACTATACTCATTACTCTTATTATTATCAATCTAACTCATATTATTAGCCATATTATGCTTATATGATCGATAGTACGACAATTACTATACTTATTACACTCACTATTATCAATCTAACTCATATTATTAATCATATTATGCAGATATGATCGATAGAACTACAATTACTATACTCATTACTCTTATTTTTATCAATCTACCTCATATTATTCGCCATATTATGCTTATATGATCGATAGAACGACAATTACTATACTTATTACACTCACTGTTATCAATCTAACTCATATTATTAGCCATATTATGCTTATATGATCGATAGAACGACAATTACTATACTTATTACTCTTATTATTATCAATGGAACTCATATTATTAGCCATATTGTGCTTCTATGATCGATAGAACGACAATTACTATACTCATTACTCTTATTGTTATCAATCTAACTCATATTATTAGCCATATTATGCTTATATGATCGATAGAACGACAATCACTATACTTACTTCTCTTATTATTATCAATCTAACTCATATTATTAGCCACATTATGCTTATATGATCGATAGAGCGACAATTACTATACTTATTACACTCACTGTTATCAATCTAACTCATATTATTAGCCATATTATGCTTATATGATCGATAGAACGACAATTACTATACTTATTACTCTTATTATTATCAATGGAACTCATATTATTAGCCATATTGTGCTTATATGATCGATAGAACGACAATTACTATACTTATTACTCTTATTATTATCAATGGAACTCATATTGTTAATCATATTATGCAGATATGATCGATAGAACTACAATTACTATACTCATTACTCTTATTTTTATCAATCTACCTCATATTATTCGCCATATCATGCTTATATGATCGATAGAACGACAATTACTATACTTATTACACTCACTGCTCGCAATCTAACTCATATTATTAGCCATATTATGTTTATATGATCGGTAGAATGATAATTACTATACTTATTACACTTATTATTATCAATCTAACTCATATTGTTAATCATATTATGCAGATATGATCGATAGAACTACAATTACTATACTCATTTCTCTTATTTTATCAATCTACCTCATATTATTCGCCATATTATGCTTATATGATCGATAGAACGACAATTACTATACTTATTACACTCACTGTTATCAATCTAACTCATATTATTAGCCATATTATGTTTATATGATCGGTAGAATGATAATTACTATACTTATTACACTTATTATTATCAATCTAACTCATATTGTTAATCATATTATGCAGATATGATCGATAGAACTACAATTACTATACTCATTTCTCTTATTTTTATCAATCTACCTCATATTATTCGCCATATTATGCTTATATGATCGATAGAACGACAATTACTATACTTATTACACTCACTGTTATCAATCTAACTCATATTATTAACCATATTATGCTTATATGATCGATAGAACGACAATTACTATACTTATTACACTCACTATTATCAATCTAACTCATATTATTAGCCATATTATAGTTATATCACCGATAGAACGACAATTACTATACTTATTACACTCACTATTATCAATCTAACTGAGATTATTAACCATGTTATGCTTATATGATCGTTGGGCGACAATTACTGCACTCATTACTCTTATTATTATCAATCTAACTCATATTATTAGCCATATTATGCTTATATGATCGATAGAACGACAATTACTATACTTATTACACTCACTGCTATCCATCTAACTCATATTATTCGCCATATTATGCTTATATGATCGATAGAACGACAATTACTATACTTATTACACTCAGTGTTATCAATCTAACTCATATTAATAGCCATATTATGCTTATATGATCGATAGAACGACAATTACTATACTTATTTCTCTTATTATTATCAATCTACCTCATATTATTCGCCATATTATGCTTATATGATCGATAGAACGACAATTACTATACTTATTACACTCACTGCTATCAATCTAACTCATATTATTAATCATATTATGCAGATATGATCGATAGAACTACAATTACTATACTCATTACTCTTATTTTTATCAATCTACCTCATATTATTCGCCATATTATGCTTATATGATCGATAGAACGACAATTACTATACTTATTACACTCACTGTTATCAATCTAACTCATATTATTAGCCATATTATGCTTATATGATCGATAGAACGACAATTACTATACTTATTACTCTTATTATTATCAATGGAACTCATATTATTAGCCATATTGTGCTTCTATGATCGATAGAACGACAATTACTATACTTATTACTCTTATTATTATCAATGGAACTCATATTATTAGCCATATTGTGCTTATATGATCGATAGAACGACAATTACTATACTTATTACACTCACTGTTATCAATCCACCTCATATTATTAACCATATTATGCAGATATGATCGATAGAACGACAATTACTATACTTTTTACTCTTATTATTATCAATCTAACTCATATTATTAGCCATATTATGCTTATATGATCGATAGAACGACAATTTCTATACTCATTACTCTTATTATTATCAATCTAACTCATATTATTCGCCATATTATGCTATATGATCGATAGAACGACAATTACTATACTTATTACACTCACTGTTATCAATCTAACTCATATTATTAGCCATATTATGCTTATATGATCGATAGAACGACAATTACTATACTTATTACTCTTATTATTATCAATGGAACTCATATTATTAGCCATATTGTGCTTATATGATCGATAGAACGACAATTACTATACTTATTACACTCACTGTTATCAATCCACCTCATATTATTAACCATATTATGCAGATATGATCGATAGAACGACAATTACTATACTTATTACACTCACTATTATCAATCTAACTCATATTATTAGCCATATTATAGTTATATGACCGATAGAACGACAATTACTATACTTATTACACTCACTATTATCAATCTAACTGAGATTATTAACCATGTTATACTTATATGATCGTTGGGCGACAATTACTGCACTCATTACTCTTATTATTATCAATCTAACTCATATTATTAGCCATATTATGCTTATATGATCGATAGAACGACAATTACTATACTTATTACACTCACTGCTATCCATCTAACTCATATTACTCGCCATATTATGCTTATATGATCGATAGAACGACAATTACTATACTTATTACAGTCACTGTTATCAATCTAACTCATATTAATAGCCATATTATGCTTATATGATCGATAGAACGACAATTACTATACGTATTTCTCTTATTATTATCAATCTACCTCATATTATTCGCCATATTATGCTTATATGATCGATAGAACGACAATTACTATACTTATTACACTCACTGCTATCAATCTAACTCATATTATTAGCCATATTATGCTTATATGATCGATAGAACGACAATTACTATACTTATTACACTCACTGTTATCAATCCAACTCATATTATTAACCATATTATGCAGATGTGATCGATAGAACTACAATTACTATACTCATTACTCTTATTTTTATCAATCTACCTCATATTATTCGCCACATTATGCTTATATGATCGATAGAACGACAATTACTATACTTATTACACTCACTGTTATCAATCTAACTCATATTATTAGCCATATTATGCTTATATGATCGATAGAACGACAATTACTATACTTATTACACTCACTATTATCAATCTAACTCATATTATTAACCATGTTATGCAGATATGATCGATAGACCGACAATTACTATACTTATTACTCTTATTATTATCAATGGAACTCATATTATTAGCCATGTTATGCTTATATGATCGATAGAACGACAATTACTATACTCATTGCTCTTATTATTATCAATCTAACTCATATTATTAGCCATATTATGCTTATATGATCGATAGAACGACAATTACTATACTTATTTCTCTTATTATTATCAATCTAACTCATATTATTCGCCATATTATGCTTATATGATCGATAGAACGACAATTATTATACTTATTACACTCACTGTTATCAATCTAACTCATATTATTAGCCATATTATGCTTATATGATCGATAGAACGACAATTACTATACTTATTACTCTTATTATTATCAATGGAACTCATATTATTAGCCATACTGTGCTTCTATGATCGATAGAACGGGGGTGTCCCTCTTGGACGCCGACCGATTCGGCGCGTCCCGATTGGACGGTCCCGATTCGACGCGTTCCAATTCGAAGCGGTGCGATTGGACGCGTCCCAATTCGAAGCTGTTAAATTTGGTTAGGTTATGTTCTATAAGCTCTGCTTAGAATTGGGACGCGTCCAATCGGCACCGCTTCGAATTGGAACGCGTCGAATCGGGACCGTCCAATCGGGACGCGTCCAATCGGTCGGCGTCCAAATGGGCATCACTCATATGATCGATAGAACGACAATTACTATACTTATTACACTCACTGTTATCAATCCACCTCATATTATTAACCATATTATGCAGATATGATCGATAGAACGACAATTACTATACTTTTTACTCTTATTATTATCAATCTAACTCATATTATTAGCCATATTATGCTTATATGATCGATAGAACGACAATTTCTATACTCATTACTCTTATTGTTATCAACCTAACTCATATTATTAGCCATATTATGCTTATATGATCGATAGAACGACAATTACTATACTTATTACACTCACTGTTATCAATCCAACTCATATTATTAACCATATTATGCAGATATGATCGATAGAACGACAATTACTATACTCATTACTCTTATTGTTATCAATCTAACTCATATTATTAGCCATATTATGCTTATATGATCGATAGAACGACAATCACTATACTTACTTCTCTTATTATTATCAATCTAACTCATATTATTAGCCACATTATGCTTATATGATCGATAGAACGACAATTACTATACTTATTACTCTTATTATTATCAATGGAACTCATATTATTAGCCATATTGTGCTTATATGATCGATAGAACGACAATTACTATACTTATTACTCTTATTATTATCAATGGAACTCATATTATTCGCCATATTATGCTATATGATCGATAGAACGACAATTACTATACTTATTACACTCACTGTTATCAATCTAACTCATATTATTAGCCATATTATGCTTATATGATCGATAGAACGACAATTACTATACTTATTACTCTTATTATTATCAATGGAACTCATATTATTAGCCATATTGTGCTTACATGATCGATAGAACGACAATTACTATACTTATTACACTCACTGTTATCAATCCACCTCATATTATTAACCATATTATGATGATATGATCGATAGAACGACCATTACTATACTTTTTACTCTTATTATTATCAATCTAACTCATATTATTAGCCATATTATGCTTATATGATCGATAGAACGACAATTACTATACTCATTACTCTTATTGTTATCAATCTAACTCATATTATTAGCCATATTATGCTTATATGATCGATAGAACGACAATCACTATACTTACTTCTCTTATTATTATCAATCTAACTCATATTATTAGCCACATTATGCTTATATGATCGATAGAACGACAATTACTATACTTATTACACTCACTGTTATCAATCTAACTCATATTATTAGCCATATTATGCTTATATGATCGATAGAACGACAATTACTATACTTATTACTCTTATTATTATCAATGGAACTCATATTATTAGCCATATTGTGCTTATATGATCGATAGAACGACAATTACTATACTTATTACTCTTATTATTATCAATGGAACTCATATTGTTAATCATATTATGCAGATATGATCGATAGAACTACAATTACTATACTCATTACTCTTATTTTTATCAATCTACCTCATATTATTCGCCATATTATGCTTATATGATCGATAGAACGACAATTACTATACTTATTACACTCACTGTTATCAATCTAACTCATATTATTAACCATATTATGCTTATATGATCGATAGAACGACAATTACTATACTTATTACACTCACTATTATCAATCTAACTCATATTATTAGCCATATTATAGTTATATCACCGATAGAACGACAACTACTATACTTATTACACTCACTATTATCAATCTAACTGAGATTATTAACCATGTTATGCTTATATGATCGTTGGGCGACAATTACTGCACTCATTACTCTTATTATTATCAATCTAACTCATATTATTAGCCATATTATGCTTATATGATCGATAGAACGACAATTACTATACTTATTACACTCACTGCTATCCATCTAACTCATATTATTCGCCATATTATGCTTATATGATCGATAGAACGACAATTACTATACTTATTACACTCACTGTTATCAATCTAACTCATATTAATAGCCATATTATGCTTATATGATCGATAGAACGACAATTACTATACTTATTTCTCTTATTATTATCAATCTACCTCATATTATTCGCCATATTATGCTTATATGATCGATAGAACGACAATTACTATACTTATTACACTCACTGCTATCAATCTAACTCATATTATTAGCCATATTATGCTTATATGATCGATAGAACGACAATTACTATACTTATTACACTCACTGTTATCAATCCAACTCATATTATTAACCATATTATGCTTATATGATCGATAGAACGACAATTACTATACTTATTACACTCACTATTATCAATCTAACTCATATTATTAGCCATATTATAGTTATATCACCGATAGAACGACAACTACTATACTTATTACACTCACTATTATCAATCTAACTGAGATTATTAACCATGTTATGCTTATATGATCGTTGGGCGACAATTACTGCACTCATTACTCTTATTATTATCAATCTAACTCATATTATTAGCCATATTATGCTTATATGATCGATAGAACGACAATTACTATACTTATTACACTCACTGCTATCCATCTAACTCATATTATTCGCCATATTATGCTTATATGATCGATAGAACGACAATTACTATACTTATTACACTCACTGTTATCAATCTAACTCATATTAATAGCCATATTATGCTTATATGATCGATAGAACGACAATTACTATACTTATTTCTCTTATTATTATCAATCTACCTCATATTATTCGCCATATTATGCTTATATGATCGATAGAACGACAATTACTATACTTATTACACTCACTGCTATCAATCTAACTCATATTATTAGCCATATTATGCTTATATGATCGATAGAACGACAATTACTATACTTATTACACTCACTGTTATCAATCCAACTCATATTATTAACCATATTATGCAGATGTGATCGATAGAACGACAATTACTATACTCATTACTCTTATTATTATCAATCTAACTCATATTATTAGCCATATTATGCTTATATGATCGATAGTACGACAATTACTATACTTATTACACTCACTATTATCAATCTAACTCATATTATTAATCATATTATGCAGATATGATCGATAGAACAACAATTACTATACTCATTACTCCTATTTTTATCAATCTACCTCATATTATTCGCCATATTATGCTTATATGATCGATAGAACGACAATTACTATACTTATTACACTCACTGTTATCAATCTAACTCATATTATTAGCCATATTATGCTTATATGATCGATAGAACGACAATTACTATACTTATTACACTCACTGTTATCAATCCAACTCATATTATTAACCATATTATGCAGATGTGATCGATAGAACGACAATTACTATACTCATTACTCTTATTATTATCAATCTAACTCATATTATTAGCCATATTATGCTTATATGATCGATAGTACGACAATTACTATACTTATTACACTCACTATTATCAATCTAACTCATATTATTAATCATATTATGCAGATATGATCGATAGAACTACAATTACTATACTCATTACTCTTATTTTTATCAATCTACCTCATATTATTCGCCATATTATGCTTATATGATCGATAGAACGACAATTACTATACTTATTACACTCACTGCTATCAATCTAACTCATATTATTAGCCATATTATGCTTCTATGATCGATAGAACGACAATTACTATACTTATTTCTCTTATTATTATCAATCTAACTCATATTATTAGCCATATTATGCTTATATGATCGATAGAACGACAATTACTATACTTATTACACTTACTGCTATCAATCTAACTCATATTATTAACCACATTATGTTTATATGATCGGTAGAATGATAATTACTATACTTATTATTCTTATTATTATCAATCTAATTCATATTATTAAACATATTATGCAGATATGATCGATAGAGCGACAATTACTATACTCATTACTCTTATTATTATCAATCTAACTCATATTATTAGCCATATTATGCTTATATGATCGAAATAACGACAATTACTATACTTATTACACTCACTATTATCAATCTAACTCATATTATTAGCCATATTATGGTTATATGACCGATAGAACGACAATTACTATACTTATTACACTCACTATTATCAATCGAACTCATATTATTAGCCATATTATGCTTATATGATCGATAGAACGACAATTACTATACATATTACACTCACTGCTATCAATCTAACTCATATTATTAGCCATATTATGCTTATATGATCGATAGAACGACAATTACTATACTTATTACACTCACTGTTATCAATCTAACTCATATTAATAGCCATATTATGCTGATATGATCGATAGAACGACAATTACTATACTTATTTCTCTTATTATTATCAATCTACCTCATATTATTCGCCATATTATGCTTATATGATCGATAGAACGACAATTACTATACTTATTACACTCACTGCTATCAATCTAACTCATATTATTAGCCATATTATGCTTATATGATCGATAGAACGACAATTACTATACTTATTACACTCACTGTTATCAATCCAACTCATATTATTAACCATATTATGCAGATGTGATCGATAGAACGACAATTACTATACTCATTACTCTTATTATTATCAATCTAACTCATATTATTAGCCATATTATGCTTATATGATCGATAGTACGACAATTACTATACTTATTACACTCACTATTATCAATCTAACTCATATTATTAATCATGTTATGCAGATATGATCGATAGAACGATAATTACTATACTTATTACTCTTATTATTAACATTCTAACTCATACTATTAGCCATATTATGCTTATATGATCGATAGAACGACAATTACTATACTTATTACTCTCACTGTTATCAATCTAACTCATATTATTAGCCATATTATGCTTATATGATCGATAGAACGACAATTACTATACTTATTACTCTTATTATTATCAATCTAACTCATATTATTAATCATATTATGCAGATATGATCGATGGAACTACAATTACTATACTCATTACTCTTATTTTTATCAATCTACCTCATATTATTCGCCATATTATGCTTATATGATCGATAGAACGACAATTACTATACTTATTACACTCACTGTTATCAATCTAACTCATATTATTAGCCATATTATGCTTATATGATCGATAGAACGACAGTTACTATACTTATTACACTCACTGCTATCAATCTAACTCATATTATTAACCATGTTATGCAGATATGATCGATAGACCGACAATTACTATACTTATTACTCTTATTATTATCAATGGAACTCATATTATTAGCCATGTTATGCTTATATGATCGATAGAACGACAATTACTATACTCATTACTCTTATTATTATCAATCTAACTCATATTATTAGCCATATTATGCTTATATGATCGATAGAACGACAATTACTATACTTATTACACTCACTGTTATCAATCCAACTCATATTATTAACCATATTATGCTTATATGATCGATAGAACGACAATTACTATACTTATTACACTCACTATTATCAATCTAACTCATATTATTAGCCATATTATAGTTATATCACCGATAGAACGACAACTACTATACTTATTACACTCACTATTATCAATCTAACTGAGATTATTAACCATGTTATGCTTATATGATCGTTGGGCGACAATTACTGCACTCATTACTCTTATTATTATCAATCTAACTCATATTATTAGCCATATTATGCTTATATGATCGATAGAACGACAATTACTATACTTATTACACTCACTGCTATCCATCTAACTCATATTATTCGCCATATTATGCTTATATGATCGATAGAACGACAATTACTATACTTATTACACTCACTGTTATCAATCTAACTCATATTAATAGCCATATTATGCTTATATGATCGATAGAACGACAATTACTATACTTATTTCTCTTATTATTATCAATCTACCTCATATTATTCGCCATATTATGCTTATATGATCGATAGAACGACAATTACTATACTTATTACACTCACTGCTATCAATCTAACTCATATTATTAGCCATATTATGCTTATATGATCGATAGAACGACAATTACTATACTTATTACACTCACTGTTATCAATCCAACTCATATTATTAACCATATTATGCAGATGTGATCGATAGAACGACAATTACTATACTCATTACTCTTATTATTATCAATCTAACTCATATTATTAGCCATATTATGCTTCTATGATCGATAGTACGACAATTACTATACTTATTACACTCACTATTATCAATCTAACTCATATTATTAATCATATTATGCAGATATGATCGATAGAACAACAATTACTATACTCATTACTCCTATTTTTATCAATCTACCTCATATTATTCGCCATATTATGCTTATATGATCGATAGAACGACAATTACTATACTTATTACACTCACTGTTATCAATCTAACTCATATTATTAGCCATATTATGCTTATATGATCGATAGAACGACAATTACTATACTTATTACACTCACTGTTATCAATCCAACTCATATTATTAACCACATTATGCAGATGTGATCGATAGAACGACAATTACTATACTCATTACTCTTATTATTATCAATCTAACTCATATTATTAGCCATATTATGCTTATATGATCGATAGTACGACAATTACTATACTTATTACACTCACTATTATCAATCTAACTCATATTATTAATCATATTATGCAGATATGATCGATAGAACTACAATTACTATACTCATTACTCTTATTTTTATCAATCTACCTCATATTATTCGCCATATTATGCTTATATGATCGATAGAACGACAATTACTATACTTATTACACTCACTGCTATCAATCTAACTCATATTATTAGCCATATTATGCTTCTATGATCGATAGAACGACAATTACTATACTTATTTCTCTTATTATTATCAATCTAACTCATATTATTAGCCATATTATGCTTATATGATCGATAGAACGACAATTACTATACTTATTACACTTACTGCTATCAATCTAACTCATATTATTAACCACATTATGTTTATATGATCGGTAGAATGATAATTACTATACTTATTATTCTTATTATTATCAATCTAATTCATATTATTAAACATATTATGCAGATATGATCGATAGAGCGACAATTACTATACTCATTACTCTTATTATTATCAATCTAACTCATATTATTAGCCATATTATGCTTATATGATCGAAATAACGACAATTACTATACTTATTACACTCACTATTATCAATCTAACTCATATTATTAGCCATATTATGGTTATATGACCGATAGAACGACAATTACTATACTTATTACACTCACTATTATCAATCTAACTCATATTATTAGCCATATTATGCTTATATGATCGATAGAACGACAATTACTATACATATTACACTCACTGCTATCAATCTAACTCATATTATTAGCCATATTATGCTTATATGATCGATAGAACGACAATTACTATACTTATTACACTCACTGTTATCAATCTAACTCATATTAATAGCCATATTATGCTGATATGATCGATAGAACGACAATTACTATACTTATTTCTCTTATTATTATCAATCTACCTCATATTATTCGCCATATTATGCTTATATGATCGATAGAACGACAATTACTATACTTATTACACTCACTGCTATCAATCTAACTCATATTATTAGCCATATTATGCTTATATGATCGATAGAACGACAATTACTATACTTATTACACTCACTGTTATCAATCCAACTCATATTATTAACCATATTATGCAGATGTGATCGATAGAACGACAATTACTATACTCATTACTCTTATTATTATCAATCTAACTCATATTATTAGCCATATTATGCTTATATGATCGATAGTACGACAATTACTATACTTATTACACTCACTATTATCAATCTAACTCATATTATTAATCATGTTATGCAGATATGATCGATAGAACGATAATTACTATACTTATTACTCTTATTATTAACATTCTAACTCATATTATTAGCCATATTATGCTTATATGATCGATAGAACGACAATTACTATACTTATTACTCTCACTGTTATCAATCTAACTCATATTATTAGCCATATTATGCTTATATGATCGATAGAACGACAATTACTATACTTATTACTCTTATTATTATCAATCTAACTCATATTATTAATCATATTATGCAGATATGATCGATGGAACTACAATTACTATACTCATTACTCTTATTTTTATCAATCTACCTCATATTATTCGCCATATTATGCTTATATGATCGATAGAACGACAATTACTATACTTATTACACTCACTGTTATCAATCTAACTCATATTATTAGCCATATTATGCTTATATGATCGATAGAACGACAGTTACTATACTTATTACACTCACTGCTATCAATCTAACTCATATTATTAGCCATATTATGTTTATATGATCGGTAGAATGATAATTACTATACTTATTACTCTTATTATTATCAATCTAACTCATATTGTTAATCATATTATGCAGATCTGATCGATAGAACTACAATTACTATACTCATTACTCTTATTTTTATCAATCTACCTCATACTATTCGCCACATTATGCTTATATGATCGATAGAACGACAATTACTATACTTATTACACTCACTGTTATCAATCTAACTCATATTATTAGCCATATTATGCTTATATGATCGATAGAACGACAATTACTATACTTATTACACTCACTATTATCAATCTAACGCATATTATTAACCATGTTATGCAGATATGATCGATAGACCGACAATTACTATACTTATTACTCTTATTATTATCAATGGAACTCATATTATTAGCCATGTTATGCTTATATGATCGATAGAACGACAATTACTATACTCATTACTCTTATTATTATCAATCTAACTCATATTATTAGCCATATTATGCTTATATGATCGATAGAACGACAATTACTATACTCATTACTCTTATTATTATCAATCTAACTCATATTATTAGCCATATTATGCTTATATGATCGATAGAACGACAATTACTATACTTATTTCTCTTATTATTATCAATCTAACTCATATTATTAGCCATATTATGCTTATATGATCGATAGAACGACAATTACTATACTTATTACACTTACTGCTATCAATCTAACTCATATTATTAACCATATTATGTTTATATGATCGGTAGAATGATAATTACTATACTTATTATTCTTATTATTATCAATCTAATTCATATTATTAACCATATTATGCAGATATGATCGATAGAGCGACAATTACTATACTCATTACTCTTATTATTATCAATCTAACTCATATTATTAGCCATATTATGCTTATATGATCGAAATAACGACAATTACTATACTTATTACACTCACTATTATCAATCTAACTCATATTATTAGCCATATTATGGTTATATGACCGATAGAACGACAATTACTATACTTATTACACTCACTATTATCAATCTAAATCATATTATTAGCCATATTATGCTTATATGATCGATAGAACGACAATTACTATACATATTACACTCACTGCTATCAATCTAACTCATATTATTAGCCATATTATGCTTATATGATCGATAGAACGACAATTACTATACTTATTACACTCACTATTATCAATCTAACTCATATTATTAACCATGTTATGCAGGTATGATCGATAGAACGACAATTACTACACTTATTACTCTTATTATTATCATTGGAACTCATATTATTAGCCATGGTATGCAGATATGATCGATAGAACGACAATTACTATACTTATTACTCTTATTATTATCAATCTAACTCATATTATTAATCATATTATGCAGATATGATCGATAGAACTACAATTACTATACTCATTACTCTTATTTTTATCAATCTACCTCATATTATTCGCCATATTATGCTTATATGATCGATAGAACGACAATTACTATACTTATTACACTCACTGTTATCAATCTAACTCATATTATTAGCCATATTATGGTTATATGACCGATAGAACGACAATTACTATACTTATTACACTCACTGCTATCAATCTAACTCATATTATTAGCCATATTATGTTTATATGATCGGTAGAATGATAATTACTATACTTATTACTCTTATTATTTTCAATCTAACTCATATTATTAACCATGTTATGCAGGTATGATCGATAGAACGACAATTACTACACTTATTACTCTTATTATTATCAATGGAACTCATCTTATTAGCCATGGTATGCAGATATGATCGATAGAACGACAATTACTATACTTATTACTCTTATTATTATCAATCTAACTCATATTATTAATCATATTATGCAGATATGATCGATAGAACGACAATTACTATACTCATTACTCTTATTGCTATCAATCTAACTCATATTATTAGCCATATTATGCTTATATGATCGATAGAACGACAATTACTATACTTATTTCTCTTATTATTATCAAACTAACTCATATTATTAGCCATATTATGCTTATATGATCGATAGAACGACAATTTCTATACTCATTACTCTTATTATTATCAATCCAACTCATATTATTCGCCATATTATGCTTATATGATCGATAGAACGACAATTACTATACTTATTACACTCACTGTTATCAATCTAACTCATATTATTAGCCATATTATGCTTATATGATCGATAGAACGACAATTACTATACTTATTACTCTTATTATTATCAATGGAACTCATATTATTAGCCATATTGTGCTTATATGATCGATAGAACGACAATTACTATACTTACTACACTCACTGTTATCAATCCACCTCATATTATTAACCATATTATGCAGATATGATCGATAGAACGACAATTACTATACTTTTTACTCTTATTATTATCAATCTAACTCATATTATTAGCCATATTATGCTTATATGATCGATAGAACGACAATTACTATACTCATTACTCTTATTGCTATCAATCTAACTCATATTATTAGCCATATTATGCTTATATGATCGATAGAACGACAATTACTATACTTATTACACTCACTGCTATCAATCTAACTCATATTATTAGCCATATTATGTTTATATGATCGGTAGAATGATAATTACTATACTTATTATTCTTATTATTATCAATCTAACTCATATTATTAATCATATTATGCAGATATGATCGATAGAACTACAATTACTATACTCATTACTCTTATTATTATCAATGGAACTCATATTATTAGCAATGGTATGCAGATATGATCGATAGAACGACAATTACTATACTTATTACTCTTATTATTATCAATCTAACTCATATTATTAATCATATTATGCAGATATGATCGATAGAACGACAATTACTATACTTACTACACTCACTGTTATCAATCCACCTCATATTATTAACCATATTATGCAGATATGATCGATAGAACGACAATTACTATACTTTTTACTCTTATTATTATCAATCTAACTCATATTATTAGCCATATTATGCTTATATGATCGATAGAACGACAATTACTATACTTATTACTCTTATTATTATCAATGGAACTCATATTATTAGCCATATTGTGCTTATATGATCGATAGAACGACAATTACTATACTTACTACACTCACTGTTATCAATCCACCTCATATTATTAACCATATTATGCAGATATGATCGATAGAACGACAATTACTATACTTTTTACTCTTATTATTATCAATCTAACTCATATTATTAGCCATATTATGCTTATATGATCGATAGAACGACAATTACTATACTCATTACTCTTATTGCTATCAATCTAACTCATATTATTAGCCATATTATGCTTATATGATCGATAGAACGACAATTACTATACTTATTACACTCACTGCTATCAATCTAACTCATATTATTAGCCATATTATGTTTATATGATCGGTAGAATGATAATTACTATACTTATTATTCTTATTATTATCAATCTAACTCATATTATTAATCATATTATGCAGATATGATCGATAGAACTACAATTACTATACTCATTACTCTTATTATTATCAATGGAACTCATATTATTAGCAATGGTATGCAGATATGATCGATAGAACGACAATTACTATACTTATTACTCTTATTATTATCAATCTAACTCATATTATTAATCATATTATGCAGATATGATCGATAGAACTACAATTACTATACTCATTACTCTTATTTTTATCAATCTACCTCATATTATTCGCCATATTATGCTTATATGATCGATAGAACGACAATTACTATACTTATTACACTCACTGTTATCAATCTAACTCATATTATTAGTCATATTATGGTTATATGACCGATAGAACGACAATTACTATACTTATTACACTCACTGCTATCAATCTAACTCATATTATTAGCCATATTATGTTTATATGATCGGTAGAATGATAATTACTATACTTATTACTCTTATTATTATCAATCTAACTCATATTATTAACCATGTTATGCAGGTATGATCGATAGAACGACAATTACTACACTTATTACTCTTATTATTATCAATGGAACTCATCTTATTAGCCATGGTATGCAGATATGATCGATAGAACGACAATTACTATAATTATTACTCTTATTATTATCAATCTAACTCATATTATTAATCATATTATGCAGATATGACCGATAGAACGACAATTACTATACTTATTACACTCACTATTATCAATCTAACTGAGATTATTAACCATGTTATGCTTATATGATCGTTGGGCGACAATTACTGCACTCATTACTCTTATTATTATCAATCTAACTCATATTATTAGCCATATTATGCTTATATGATCGATAGAACGAAAATTACTATACTCATTACTCTTATTATTATCAATCTAACTCATATTATTATCCATATTGTGCTTATATGATCGATAGAACGACAATTACTATACTTATTACACTCACTGTTATCGATCCAACTCATATTATTAACCATATTATGCAGATATGATCGATAGAACGACAATTACTATACTCATTACTCTTATTATTATCAATCTAACTCATATTATTAGCCATATTATGCTTATATGATCGATAGTACGACAATTACTATACTTATTACACTCACTATTATCAATCTAACTCATATTATTAATCATGTTATGCAGATATGATCGATAGAACGATAATTACTATACTTATTACACTTATTATTATCAATCTAACTCATATTATTAGCCATATTATGCTTGTATGATCGATAGAACGACAATTACTATACTTATTTCTCTTATTATTATCAATCTAACTCATATTATTAGCCATATTATGCTTATATGATCGATAGAACGACAATTACTATACTTATTACACTCACTGCTCGCAATCTAACTCATATTATTAGCCATATTATGTTTATATGATCGGTAGAATGATAATTACTATACTTATTACTCTTATTATTATCAATCTAACTCATATTGTTAATCATATTATGCAGATATGATCGATAGAACTACAATTACTATACTCATTTCTCTTATTTTTATCAATCTACCTCATATTATTCGCCATATTATGCTTATATGATCGATTGAACGACAATCACTATACTTATTACACTCACTGTTATCAATCTAACTCATATTATTAACCATATTATGCTTATATGATCGATAGAACGACAATTACTGTACTTATTACACTCACTATTATCAATCTAACTCATATTATTAGCCATATTATAGTTATATGACCGATAGAACGACAATTACTATACTTATTACACTCACTATTATCAATCTAACTGAGATTATTAACCATGTTATGCTTATATGATCGTTGGGAGACAATTACTGCACTCATTACTCTTATTATTATCAATCTAACTCATATTATTAGCCATATTATGCTTATATGATCGATAGAACGAAAATTACTATACTCATTACTCTTATTATTATCAATCTAACTCATATTATTATCCATATTGTGCTTATATGATCGATAGAACGACAATTACTATACTTATTACACTCACTGTTATCGATCCAACTCATATTATTAACCATATTATGCAGATATGATCGATAGAACGACAATTACTATACTCATTACTCTTATTATTATCAATCTAACTCATATTATTAGCCATATTATGCTTATATGATCGATAGAACGACAATTACTATACTCATTACTCTTATTGCTATCAATCTAACTCATATTATTAGCCATATTATGCTTATATGATCGATAGAACGACAATTACTATACTTATTACACTCACTGCTATCAATCTAACTCATATTATTAGCCATATTATGTTTATATGATCGGTAGAATGATAATTACTATACTTATTATTCTTATTATTATCAATCTAACTCATATTATTAATCATATTATGCAGATATGATCGATAGAACTACAATTACTATACTCATTACTCTTATTATTATCAATGGAACTCATATTATTAGCAATGGTATGCAGATATGATCGATAGAACGACAATTACTATACTTATTACTCTTATTATTATCAATCTAACTCATATTATTAATCATATTATGCAGATATGATCGATAGAACGACAATTACTATACTTACTACACTCACTGTTATCAATCCACCTCATATTATTAACCATATTATGCAGATATGATCGATAGAACGACAATTACTATACTTTTTACTCTTATTATTATCAATCTAACTCATATTATTAGCCATATTATGCTTATATGATCGATAGAACGACAATTACTATACTTATTACTCTTATTATTATCAATGGAACTCATATTATTAGCCATATTGTGCTTATATGATCGATAGAACGACAATTACTATACTTACTACACTCACTGTTATCAATCCACCTCATATTATTAACCATATTATGCAGATATGATCGATAGAACGACAATTACTATACTTTTTACTCTTATTATTATCAATCTAACTCATATTATTAGCCATATTATGCTTATATGATCGATAGAACGACAATTACTATACTCATTACTCTTATTGCTATCAATCTAACTCATATTATTAGCCATATTATGCTTATATGATCGATAGAACGACAATTACTATACTTATTACACTCACTGCTATCAATCTAACTCATATTATTAGCCATATTATGTTTATATGATTGGTAGAATGATAATTACTATACTTATTATTCTTATTATTATCAATCTAACTCATATTATTAATCATATTATGCAGATATGATCGATAGAACTACAATTACTATACTCATTACTCTTATTATTATCAATGGAACTCATATTATTAGCAATGGTATGCAGATATGATCGATAGAACGACAATTACTATACTTATTACTCTTATTATTATCAATCTAACTCATATTATTAATCATATTATGCAGATATGATCGATAGAACTACAATTACTATACTCATTACTCTTATTTTTATCAATCTACCTCATATTATTCGCCATATTATGCTTATATGATCGATAGAACGACAATTACTATACTTATTACACTCACTGTTATCAATCTAACTCATATTATTAGCCATATTATGGTTATATGACCGATAGAACGACAATTACTATACTTATTACACTCACTGCTATCAATCTAACTCATATTATTAGCCATATTATGTTTATATGATCGGTAGAATGATAATTACTATACTTATTACTCTTATTATTATCAATCTAACTCATATTATTAACCATGTTATGCAGGTATGATCGATAGAACGACAATTACTACACTTATTACTCTTATTATTATCAATGGAACTCATCTTATTAGCCATGGTATGCAGATATGATCGATAGAACGACAATTACTATAATTATTACTCTTATTATTATCAATCTAACTCATATTATTAATCATATTATGCAGATATGACCGATAGAACGACAATTACTATACTTATTACACTCACTATTATCAATCTAACTGAGATTATTAACCATGTTATGCTTATATGATCGTTGGGCGACAATTACTGCACTCATTACTCTTATTATTATCAATCTAACTCATATTATTAGCCATATTATGCTTATATGATCGATAGAACGAAAATTACTATACTCATTACTCTTATTATTATCAATCTAACTCATATTATTATCCATATTGTGCTTATATGATCGATAGAACGACAATTACTATACTTATTACACTCACTGTTATCGATCCAACTCATATTATTAACCATATTATGCAGATATGATCGATAGAACGACAATTACTATACTCATTACTCTTATTATTATCAATCTAACTCATATTATTAGCCATATTATGCTTATATGATCGATAGTACGACAATTACTATACTTATTACACTCACTATTATCAATCTAACTCATATTATTAATCATGTTATGCAGATATGATCGATAGAACGATAATTACTATACTTATTACACTTATTATTATCAATCTAACTCATATTATTAGCCATATTATGCTTGTATGATCGATAGAACGACAATTACTATACTTATTTCTCTTATTATTATCAATCTAACTCATATTATTAGCCATATTATGCTTATATGATCGATAGAACGACAATTACTATACTTATTACACTCACTGCTCGCAATCTAACTCATATTATTAGCCATATTATGTTTATATGATCGGTAGAATGATAATTACTATACTTATTACTCTTATTATTATCAATCTAACTCATATTGTTAATCATATTATGCAGATATGATCGATAGAACTACAATTACTATACTCATTTCTCTTATTTTTATCAATCTACCTCATATTATTCGCCATATTATGCTTATATGATCGATTGAACGACAATCACTATACTTATTACACTCACTGTTATCAATCTAACTCATATTATTAACCATATTATGCTTATATGATCGATAGAACGACAATTACTGTACTTATTACACTCACTATTATCAATCTAACTCATATTATTAGCCATATTATAGTTATATGACCGATAGAACGACAATTACTATACTTATTACACTCACTATTATCAATCTAACTGAGATTATTAACCATGTTATGCTTATATGATCGTTGGGAGACAATTACTGCACTCATTACTCTTATTATTATCAATCTAACTCATATTATTAGCCATATTATGCTTATATGATCGATAGAACGACAATTACTATACTTATTACACTCACTGCTATCAATCTAACTCATATTATTCGCCATATTATGCTTATATGATCGATAGAACGACAATTACTATACTTATTACACTCACTGTTATCAATCTAACTCATATTATTAGCCATATTATGCTTATATGATCGATAGAACGACAATTACTATACTTATTACACTCACTGTTATCAATCCAACTCATATTATTAACCATATTATGCAGATATGAGCGATAGAACGACAATTACTATACTCATTACTCTTATTATTATCAATCTAACTCATATTATTAGCCATATTATGCTTATATGATCGATAGTACGACAATTACTATACTTATTACACTCACTATTATCAATCTAACTCATATTATTAATCATGTTATGCAGATATGATCGATAGAACGATAATTACTATACTTATTACTCTTATTATTAACATTCTAACTCATATTATTAGCCATATTATGCTTATATGATCGATAGAACGACAATTACTATACTTATTACACTCACTGTTATCAATCTAACTCATATTATTAGCCATATTATGCTTATATGATCGATAGAACGACAATTACTATACTTATTACACTCACTATTATCAATCTAACTCATATTATTAGCCATATTATGCTTATATGATCGATAGAACGACAATTACTATACTCATTACTCTTATTATTATCAATCTAACTCATATTATTAGCCATATTATGCTTATATGATCGATAGAACGACAATTACTATACTTATTTCTCTTATTATTATCAATCTAACTCATATTATTAGCCATATTATGCTTATATGATCGATAGAACGACAATTACTATACTTATTACACTCACTATTATCAATCTAACTCATATTATTAATCATGTTATGCAGATATGATCGATAGAACGATAATTACTATACTTATTACTCTTATTATTAACATTCTAACTCATATTATTAGCCATATTATGCTTATATGATCGATAGAACGACAATTACTATACTTATTACACTCACTGTTATCAATCTAACTCATATTATTAGCCATATTATGCTTATATGATCGATAGAACGACAATTACTATACTTATTACACTCACTATTATCAATCTAACTCATATTATTAGCCATATTATGCTTATATGATCGATAGAACGACAATTACTATACTCATTACTCTTATTATTATCAATCTAACTCATATTATTAGCCATATTATGCTTATATGATCGATAGAACGACAATTACTATACTTATTTCTCTTATTATTATCAATCTAACTCATATTATTAGCCATATTATGCTTATATGATCGATAGAACGACAATTACTATACTTATTACACTTACTGCTATCAATCTAACTCATATTATTAACCATATTATGTTTATATGATCGGTAGAATGATAATTACTATACTTATTATTCTTATTATTATCAATCTAATTCATATTATTAACCATATTATGCAGATATGATCGATAGAGCGACAATTACTATACTCATTACTCTTATTATTATCAATCTAACTCATATTATTAGCCATATTATGCTTATATGATCGAAATAACGACAATTACTATACTTATTACACTCACTATTATCAATCTAACTCATATTATTAGCCATATTATGGTTATATGACCGATAGAACGACAATTACTATACTTATTACACTCACTATTATCAATCTAACTCATATTATTAGCCATATTATGCTTATATGATCGATAGAACGACAATTACTATACATATTACACTCACTGCTATCAATCTAACTCATATTATTAGCCATATTATGCTTATATGATCGATAGAACGACAATTACTATACTTATTACACTCACTATTATCAATCTAACTCATATTATTAACCATGTTATGCAGGTATGATCGATAGAACGACAATTACTATACTTACTACACTCACTGTTATCAATCCACCTCATATTATTAACCATATTATGCAGATATGATCGATAGAACGACAATTACTATACTTTTTACTCTTATTATTATCAATCTAACTCATATTATTAGCCATATTATGCTTATATGATCGATAGAACGACAATTACTATACTTATTACTCTTATTATTATCAATGGAACTCATATTATTAGCCATATTGTGCTTATATGATCGATAGAACGACAATTACTATACTTACTACACTCACTGTTATCAATCCACCTCATATTATTAACCATATTATGCAGATATGATCGATAGAACGACAATTACTATACTTTTTACTCTTATTATTATCAATCTAACTCATATTATTAGCCATATTATGCTTATATGATCGATAGAACGACAATTACTATACTCATTACTCTTATTGCTATCAATCTAACTCATATTATTAGCCATATTATGCTTATATGATCGATAGAACGACAATTACTATACTTATTACACTCACTGCTATCAATCTAACTCATATTATTAGCCATATTATGTTTATATGATTGGTAGAATGATAATTACTATACTTATTATTCTTATTATTATCAATCTAACTCATATTATTAATCATATTATGCAGATATGATCGATAGAACTACAATTACTATACTCATTACTCTTATTATTATCAATGGAACTCATATTATTAGCAATGGTATGCAGATATGATCGATAGAACGACAATTACTATACTTATTACTCTTATTATTATCAATCTAACTCATATTATTAATCATATTATGCAGATATGATCGATAGAACTACAATTACTATACTCATTACTCTTATTTTTATCAATCTACCTCATATTATTCGCCATATTATGCTTATATGATCGATAGAACGACAATTACTATACTTATTACACTCACTGTTATCAATCTAACTCATATTATTAGCCATATTATGGTTATATGACCGATAGAACGACAATTACTATACTTATTACACTCACTGCTATCAATCTAACTCATATTATTAGCCATATTATGTTTATATGATCGGTAGAATGATAATTACTATACTTATTACTCTTATTATTATCAATCTAACTCATATTATTAACCATGTTATGCAGGTATGATCGATAGAACGACAATTACTACACTTATTACTCTTATTATTATCAATGGAACTCATCTTATTAGCCATGGTATGCAGATATGATCGATAGAACGACAATTACTATAATTATTACTCTTATTATTATCAATCTAACTCATATTATTAATCATATTATGCAGATATGACCGATAGAACGACAATTACTATACTTATTACACTCACTATTATCAATCTAACTGAGATTATTAACCATGTTATGCTTATATGATCGTTGGGCGACAATTACTGCACTCATTACTCTTATTATTATCAATCTAACTCATATTATTAGCCATATTATGCTTATATGATCGATAGAACGAAAATTACTATACTCATTACTCTTATTATTATCAATCTAACTCATATTATTATCCATATTGTGCTTATATGATCGATAGAACGACAATTACTATACTTATTACACTCACTGTTATCGATCCAACTCATATTATTAACCATATTATGCAGATATGATCGATAGAACGACAATTACTATACTCATTACTCTTATTATTATCAATCTAACTCATATTATTAGCCATATTATGCTTATATGATCGATAGTACGACAATTACTATACTTATTACACTCACTATTATCAATCTAACTCATATTATTAATCATGTTATGCAGATATGATCGATAGAACGATAATTACTATACTTATTACACTTATTATTATCAATCTAACTCATATTATTAGCCATATTATGCTTGTATGATCGATAGAACGACAATTACTATACTTATTTCTCTTATTATTATCAATCTAACTCATATTATTAGCCATATTATGCTTATATGATCGATAGAACGACAATTACTATACTTATTACACTCACTGCTCGCAATCTAACTCATATTATTAGCCATATTATGTTTATATGATCGGTAGAATGATAATTACTATACTTATTACTCTTATTATTATCAATCTAACTCATATTGTTAATCATATTATGCAGATATGATCGATAGAACTACAATTACTATACTCATTTCTCTTATTTTTATCAATCTACCTCATATTATTCGCCATATTATGCTTATATGATCGATTGAACGACAATCACTATACTTATTACACTCACTGTTATCAATCTAACTCATATTATTAACCATATTATGCTTATATGATCGATAGAACGACAATTACTGTACTTATTACACTCACTATTATCAATCTAACTCATATTATTAGCCATATTATAGTTATATGACCGATAGAACGACAATTACTATACTTATTACACTCACTATTATCAATCTAACTGAGATTATTAACCATGTTATGCTTATATGATCGTTGGGAGACAATTACTGCACTCATTACTCTTATTATTATCAATCTAACTCATATTATTAGCCATATTATGCTTATATGATCGATAGAACGACAATTACTATACTTATTACACTCACTGCTATCAATCTAACTCATATTATTCGCCATATTATGCTTATATGATCGATAGAACGACAATTACTATACTTATTACACTCACTGTTATCAATCTAACTCATATTATTAGCCATATTATGCTTATATGATCGATAGAACGACAATTACTATACTTATTACACTCACTGTTATCAATCCAACTCATATTATTAACCATATTATGCAGATATGAGCGATAGAACGACAATTACTATACTCATTACTCTTATTATTATCAATCTAACTCATATTATTAGCCATATTATGCTTATATGATCGATAGTACGACAATTACTATACTTATTACACTCACTATTATCAATCTAACTCATATTATTAATCATGTTATGCAGATATGATCGATAGAACGATAATTACTATACTTATTACTCTTATTATTAACATTCTAACTCATATTATTAGCCATATTATGCTTATATGATCGATAGAACGACAATTACTATACTTATTACACTCACTGTTATCAATCTAACTCATATTATTAGCCATATTATGCTTATATGATCGATAGAACGACAATTACTATACTTATTACACTCACTATTATCAATCTAACTCATATTATTAGCCATATTATGCTTATATGATCGATAGAACGACAATTACTATACTCATTACTCTTATTATTATCAATCTAACTCATATTATTAGCCATATTATGCTTATATGATCGATAGAACGACAATTACTATACTTATTTCTCTTATTATTATCAATCTAACTCATATTATTAGCCATATTATGCTTATATGATCGATAGAACGACAATTACTATACTTATTACACTCACTATTATCAATCTAACTCATATTATTAGCCATATTATGCTTATATGATCGATAGAACGACAATTACTATACTCATTACTCTTATTATTATCAATCTAACTCATATTATTAGCCATATTATGCTTATATGATCGATAGAACGACAATTACTATACTTATTTCTCTTATTATTATCAATCTAACTCATATTATTAGCCATATTATGCTTATATGATCGATAGAACGACAATTACTATACTTATTACACTTACTGCTATCAATCTAACTCATATTATTAACCATATTATGTTTATATGATCGGTAGAATGATAATTACTATACTTATTATTCTTATTATTATCAATCTAATTCATATTATTAACCATATTATGCAGATATGATCGATAGAGCGACAATTACTATACTCATTACTCTTATTATTATCAATCTAACTCATATTATTAGCCATATTATGCTTATATGATCGAAATAACGACAATTACTATACTTATTACACTCACTATTATCAATCTAACTCATATTATTAGCCATATTATGGTTATATGACCGATAGAACGACAATTACTATACTTATTACACTCACTATTATCAATCTAACTCATATTATTAGCCATATTATGCTTATATGATCGATAGAACGACAATTACTATACATATTACACTCACTGCTATCAATCTAACTCATATTATTAGCCATATTATGCTTATATGATCGATAGAACGACAATTACTATACTTATTACACTCACTATTATCAATCTAACTCATATTATTAACCATGTTATGCAGGTATGATCGATAGAACGACAATTACTACACTTATTACTCTTATTATTATCAATGGAACTCATATTATTAGCCATGGTATGCAGATATGATCGATAGAACGACAATTACTATACTTATTACACTCACTGCTATCAATCTAACTCATATTATTAGCCATATTATGTTTATATGATCGGTAGAATGATAATTACTATACTTATTACTCTTATTATTATCAATCTAACTCATATTATTAACCATGTTATGCAGGTATGATCGATAGAACGACAATTACTACACTTATTACTCTTATTATTATCAATGGAACTCATCTTATTAGCCATGGTATGCAGATATGATCGATAGAACGACAATTACTATACTTATTACTCTTATTATTATCAATCTAACTCATATTATTAATCATATTATGCAGATATGATCGATAGAACGACAATTACTATACTCATTACTCTTATTGCTATCAATCTAACTCATATTATTAGCCATATTATGCTTATATGATCGATAGAACGACAATTACTATACTTATTTCTCTTATTATTATCAAACTAACTCATATTATTAGCCATATTATGCTTATATGATCGATAGAACGACAATTACTATACTTATTTCTCTTATTATTATCAATCTAACTCATATTATTAGCCATATTATGCTTATATGATCGATAGAACGACAATTACTATACTTATTACACTTACTGCTATCAATCTAACTCATATTATTAACCATATTATGTTTATATGATCGGTAGAATGATAATTACTATACTTATTATTCTTATTATTATCAATCTAATTCATATTATTAACCATATTATGCAGATATGATCGATAGAGCGACAATTACTATACTCATTACTCTTATTATTATCAATCTAACTCATATTATTAGCCATATTATGCTTATATGATCGAAATAACGACAATTACTATACTTATTACACTCACTATTATCAATCTAACTCATATTATTAGCCATATTATGGTTATATGACCGATAGAACGACAATTACTATACTTATTACACTCACTATTATCAATCTAACTCATATTATTAGCCATATTATGCTTATATGATCGATAGAACGACAATTACTATACATATTACACTCACTGCTATCAATCTAACTCATATTATTAGCCATATTATGCTTATATGATCGATAGAACGACAATTACTATACTTATTACACTCACTATTATCAATCTAACTCATATTATTAACCATGTTATGCAGGTATGATCGATAGAACGACAATTACTACACTTATTACTCTTATTATTATCAATGGAACTCATATTATTAGCCATGGTATGCAGATATGATCGATAGAACGACAATTACTATACTTATTACACTCACTGCTATCAATCTAACTCATATTATTAGCCATATTATGTTTATATGATCGGTAGAATGATAATTACTATACTTATTACTCTTATTATTATCAATCTAACTCATATTATTAACCATGTTATGCAGGTATGATCGATAGAACGACAATTACTACACTTATTACTCTTATTATTATCAATGGAACTCATCTTATTAGCCATGGTATGCAGATATGATCGATAGAACGACAATTACTATACCTATTACTCTTATTATTATCAATCTAACTCATATTATTAATCATATTATGCAGATATGATCGATAGAACGACAATTACTATACTCATTACTCTTATTGCTATCAATCTAACTCATATTATTAGCCATATTATGCTTATATGATCGATAGAACGACAATTACTATACTTATTTCTCTTATTATTATCAAACTAACTCATATTATTAGCCATATTATGCTTATATGATCGATAGAACGACAATTACTATACTTATTTCTCTTATTATTATCAATCTAACTCATATTATTAGCCATATTATGCTTATATGATCGATAGAACGACAATTACTATACTTATTACACTTACTGCTATCAATCTAACTCATATTATTAACCATATTATGTTTATATGATCGGTAGAATGATAATTACTATACTTATTATTCTTATTATTATCAATCTAATTCATATTATTAACCATATTATGCAGATATGATCGATAGAGCGACAATTACTATACTCATTACTCTTATTATTATCAATCTAACTCATATTATTAGCCATATTATGCTTATATGATCGAAATAACGACAATTACTATACTTATTACACTCACTATTATCAATCTAACTCATATTATTAGCCATATTATGGTTATATGACCGATAGAACGACAATTACTATACTTATTACACTCACTATTATCAATCTAACTCATATTATTAGCCATATTATGCTTATATGATCGATAGAACGACAATTACTATACATATTACACTCACTGCTATCAACCTAACTCATATTATTAGCCATATTATGCTTATATGATCGATAGAACGACAATTACTATACTTATTACACTCACTATTATCAATCTAACTCATATTATTAACCATGTTATGCAGGTATGATCGATAGAACGACAATTACTACACTTATTACTCTTATTATTATCAATGGAACTCATATTATTAGCCATGGTATGCAGATATGATCGATAGAACGACAATTACTATACTTATTACACTCACTGCTATCAATCTAACTCATATTATTAGCCATATTATGTTTATATGATCGGTAGAATGATAATTACTATACTTATTACTCTTATTATTATCAATCTAACTCATATTATTAACCATGTTATGCAGGTATGATCGATAGAACGACAATTACTACACTTATTACTCTTATTATTATCAATGGAACTCATCTTATTAGCCATGGTATGCAGATATGATCGATAGAACGACAATTACTATACTTATTTCTCTTATTATTATCAAACTAACTCATATTATTAGCCATATTATGCTTATATGATCGATAGAACGACAATTACTATACTTATTACACTCACTGCTATCAATCTAACTCATATTATTAGCCATATTATGCAGATATGATCGATAGAACGACAATTACTATACTTTTTACTCTTATTATTATCAATCTAACTCATACTATTCGCCACATTATGCTTATATGATCGATAGAACGACAATTACTATACTTATTACACTCACTGTTATCAATCTAACTCATATTATTAGCCATATTATGCTTATATGATCGATAGAACGACAATTACTATACTTATTACACTCACTATTATCAATCTAACTCATATTATTAACCATGTTATGCAGATATGATCGATAGACCGACAATTACTATACTTATTACTCTTATTATTATCAATGGAACTCATATTATTAGCCATGTTATGCTTATATGATCGATAGAACGACAATTACTATACTCATTACTCTTATTATTATCAATCTAACTCATATTATTAGCCATATTATGCTTATATGATCGATAGAACGACAATTACTATACTCATTACTCTTATTATTATCAATCTAACTCATATTATTAGCCATATTATGCTTATATGATCGATAGAACGACAATTACTATACTTATTTCTCTTATTATTATCAATCTAACTCATATTATTAGCCATATTATGCTTATATGATCGATAGAACGACAATTACTATACTTATTACACTTACTGCTATCAATCTAACTCATATTATTAACCATATTATGTTTATATGATCGGTAGAATGATAATTACTATACTTATTATTCTTATTATTATCAATCTAATTCATATTATTAACCATATTATGCAGATATGATCGATAGAGCGACAATTACTATACTCATTACTCTTATTATTATCAATCTATCTCATATTATTAGCCATATTATGCTTATATGATCGAAATAACGACAATTACTATACTTATTACACTCACTATTATCAATCTAACTCATATTATTAGCCATATTATGGTTATATGATCGGTAGAATGATAATTACTATACTTATTACTCTTATTATTATCAATCTAACTCATATTATTAACCATGTTATGCAGGTATGATCGATAGAACGACAATTACTACACTTATTACTCTTATTATTATCAATGGAACTCATCTTATTAGCCATGGTATGCAGATATGATCGATAGAACGACAATTACTATACTTATTACTCTTATTATTATCAATCTAACTCATATTATTAATCATATTATGCAGATATGATCGATAGAACGACAATTACTATACTCATTACTCTTATTGCTATCAATCTAACTCATATTATTAGCCATATTATGCTTATATGATCGATAGAACGACAATTACTATACTTATTTCTCTTATTATTATCAAACTAACTCATATTATTAGCCATATTATGCTTATATGATCGATAGAACGACAATTACTATACTTATTACACTCACTGCTATCAATCTAACTCATATTATTAGCCATATTATGCAGATATGATCGATAGAACGACAATTACTATACTTTTTACTCTTATTATTATCAATCTAACTCATATTATTAGCCATATTATGCTTATATGATCGATAGAACGACAATTTCTATACTCATTACTCTTATTATTATCAATCTAACTCATATTATTCGCCATATTATGCTTATATGATCGATAGAACGACAATTACTATACTTATTACACTCACTGTTATCAATCTAACTCATATTATTAGCCATATTATGCTTATATGATCGATAGAACGACAATTACTATACTTATTACTCTTATTATTATCAATGGAACTCATATTATTAGCCATATTGTGCTTATATGATCGATAGAACGACAATTACTATACTTACTACACTCACTGTTATCAATCCACCTCATATTATTAACCATATTATGCAGATATGATCGATAGAACGACAATTACTATACTTTTTACTCTTATTATTATCAATCTAACTCATATTATTAGCCATATTATGCTTATATGATCGATAGAACGACAATTACTATACTCATTACTCTTATTGCTATCAATCTAACTCATATTATTAGCCATATTATGCTTATATGATCGATAGAACGACAATTACTATACTTATTACACTCACTGCTATCAATCTAACTCATATTATTAGCCATATTATGTTTATATGATCGGTAGAATGATAATTACTATACTTATTATTCTTATTATTATCAATCTAACTCATATTATTAATCATATTATGCAGATATGATCGATAGAACTACAATTACTATACTCATTACTCTTATTTTTATCAATCTAACTCATATTATTCGCCATATTATGCTTATATGATCGATAGAACGACAATTACTATACTTATTACACTCACTGTTATCAATCTAACTCATATTATTAGCCATATTATGCTTATATGATCGATAGAACGACAATTACTATACTTATTACTCTTATTATTATCAATGGAACTCATATTATTAGCCATATTGTGCTTCTATGATCGATAGAACGACAATTACTATACTTATTACTCTTATTATTATCAATGGAACTCATATTATTGGCCATATTGTGCTTATATGATCGATAGAACGACAATTACTATACTTATTACACTCACTGTTATCAATCCACCTCATATTATTAACCATATTATGCAGATATGATTGATAGAACGACAATTACTATACTTTTTACTCTTATTATTATCAATCTAACTCATATTATTAGCCATATTATGCTTATATGATCGATAGAACGACAATTTCTATACTCATTACTCTTATTGTTATCAATCTTACTCATATTATTAGCCATATTATGCTTATATGATCGATAGAACGACAATTACTATACTTATTACACTCACTGTTATCAATCCAACTCATATTATTAGCCATATTATGCTTATATGATCGATAGAACGACAATTACTATACTTATTACACTCACTGTTATCAATCTAACTCATATTATTAGCCATATTATGCTTATATGATCGATAGAACGACAATTACTATACTTACTACACTCACTATTATCAATCTAACTCATATTATTAACCATGTTATGCAGATATGATCGATAGAACGACAATTACTATACTTATTACACTCACTGTTATCAATCTAACTCATATTATTAGCCATATTATGCTTATATGATCGATAGAACGACAATTACTATACTTATTACACTCACTGCTCTCAATCTAACTCATATTATTAGCCATATTATGTTTATATGACCGGTAGAATGATAATTACTATACTTATTACTCTTATTATTATCAATCTAACTCATATTGTTAATCATATTATGCAGATATGATCGATAGAACTACAATTACTATACTCATTACTCTTATTTTTATCAATCTACCTCATATTATTCGCCATATTATGCTTATATGATCGATAGAACGACAATTACTATACTTATTACACTCACTGTTATCAATCTAACTCATATTATTAATCATGTTATGCAGATATGATCGATAGAACGATAATTACTATACTTATTACACTTATTATTATCAATCTAACTCATATTATTAGCCATATTATGCTTGTATGATCGATAGAACGACAATTACTATACTCATTACTCTTATTATTATCAATCTAACTCATATTATTAGCCATATTATGCTTATATGATCGATAGAACGACAATTACTATACTTATTACACTCACTGCTATCAATCTAACTCATATTATTCGCCATATTATGCTTATATGATCGATAGAACGACAATTACTATACTTATTACACTCACTGTTATCAATCTAACTCATATTAATAGCCATATTATGCTTATATGATCGATAGAACGACAATTGCTATACTTATTTCTCTTATTATTATCAATCTAACTCATATTATTAGCCATATTATGCTTATATGATCGATAGAACGACAATTACTATACTTATTACACTCACTGCTCTCAATCTAACTCATATTATTAGCCATATTATGTTTATATGATCGGTAGAATGATAATTTCTATACTTATTACTCTTATTATTATCAATCTAATTCATATTATTAACCATATTATGCAGATATGATCGATAGTACGACAATTACTATACTTATTACACTCACTATTATCAATCTAACTCATATTATTAATCATATTATGCAGATATGATCGATAGAACTACAATTACTATACTCATTACTCTTATTATTATCAATCTAACTCATATTATTAGCCATATTATGCTTATATGATCGATAGTACGACAATTACTATACTTATTACACTCACTATTATCAATCTAACTCATATTATTAATCATATTATGCAGATATGATCGATAGAACTACAATTACTATACTTATTACTCTTATTATTAACATTCTAACTCATATTATTAGCAATATTATGCTTATATGATCGATAGAACGACAATTACTATACTTATTACTCTCACTGTTATCAATCTAACTCATATGATTAGCCATATTATGCTTATATGATCGATAGAACGACAATTACTATACTTATTACTCTTATTATTATCAATCTAACTCATATTATTAATCATATTATGCAGATATGATCGATAGAACTACAATTACTATACTCATTACTCTTATTTTTATCAATCTACCTCATATTATTCGCCATATTATGCTTATATGATCGATAGAACGACAATTACTATACTTATTACACTCACTGTTATCAATCTAACTCATATTATTAGCCATATTATGCTTATATGATCCATAGAACGACAATTACTATACTTATTACACTCACTGCTATCAATCTAACTCATATTATTAGCCATATTATGTTTATATGATCGGTAGAATGATAATTACTATACTTATTACTCTTATTATTATCAATCTAACTCATATTGTTAATCATATTATGCAGATATGATCGATAGAACTACAATTACTATACTCATTACTCTTATTTTTATCAATCTACCTCATATTATTCGCCACATTATGCTTATATGATCGATAGGACGACAATTACTATACTTATTACACTCACTGTTATCAATCTAACTCATATTATTAGCCATATTATGCTTATATGATCGATAGAACGACAATTACTATACTTATTACACTCACTATTATCAATCTAACTCATATTATTAACCATGTTATGCAGATATGATCGATAGACCGACAATTACTATACTTATTACTCTTATTATTATCAATGGAACTCATATTATTAGCCATGTTATGCTTATATGATCGATAGAACGACAATTACTATACTCATTACTCTTATTATTATCAATCTAACTCATATTATTAGCCGCATTATGCTTATATGATCGATAGAACGACAATTACTATACTCATTACTCTTATTATTATCAATCTAACTCATATTATTAGCCATATTATGCTTATATGATCGATAGAACGACAATTACTATACTTATTTCTCTTATTATTATCAATCTAACTCATATTATTAGCCATATTATGCTTATATGATCGATAGAACGACAATTACTATACTTATTACACTTACTGCTATCAATCTAACTCATATTATTAACCACATTATGTTTATATGATTGGTAGAATGATAATTACTATACTTATTATTCTTATTATTATCAATCTAATTCATATTATTAACCATATTATGCAGATATGATCGATAGAGCGACAATTACTATACTCATTACTCTCATTATTATCAATCTAACTCATATTATTAGCCATATTATGCTTATATGATCGAAATAACGACAATTACTATACTTATTACACTCACTATTATCAATCTAACTCATATTATTAGCCATATTATGGTTATATGACCGATAGAACGACAATTACTATACTTATTACACTCACTATTATCAATCTAACTCATATTATTAGCCATATTATGCTTATATGATCGATAGAACGACAATTACTATACATATTACACTCACTGCTATCAATCTAACTCATATTATTAGCCATATTATGCTTATATGATCGATAGAACGACAATTACTATACTTATTACACTCACTATTATCAATCTAACTCATATTATTAACCATGTTATGCAGGTATGATCGATAGAACGACAATTACTACACTTATTACTCTTATTATTATCAATGGAACTCATATTATTAGCCATGGTATGCAGATATGATCGATAGAACGACAATTACTATACTTATTACTCTTATTATTATCAATCTAACTCATATTATTAATCATATTATGCAGATATGATCGATAGAACTACAATTACTATACTCATTACTCTTATTTTTATCAATCTACCTCATATTATTCGCCATATTATGCTTATATGATCGATAGAACGACAATTACTATACTTATTACACTCACTGTTATCAATCTAACTCATATTATTAGCCATATTATGGTTATATGACCGATAGAACGACAATTACTATACTTATTACACTCACTGCTATCAATCTAACTCATATTATTAGCCATATTATGTTTATATGATCGGTAGAATGATAATTACTATACTTATTATTCTTATTATTATCAATCTAACTCATATTATTAACCATGTTATGCAGGTATGATCGATAGAACGACAATTACTACACTTATTACTCTTATTATTATCAATGGAACTCATATTATTAGCCATGGTATGCAGATATGATCGATAGAACGACAATTACTATACTTATTACTCTTATTATTATCAATCTAACTCATATTATTAATCATATTATGCAGATATGATCGATAGAACGACAATTACTATACTCATTACTCTTATTGCTATCAATCTAACTCATATTATTAGCCATATTATGCTTATATGATCGATAGAACGACAATTACTATACTTATTTCTCTTATTATTATCAAACTAACTCATATTATTAGCCATATTATGCTTATATGATCGATAGAACGACAATTACTATACTTATTACACTCACTGCTATCAATCTAACTCATATTATTAGCCATATTATGTTTATATGATCGGTAGAATGATAATTACTATACTTATTACACTCACTGCTATCAATCTAACTCATATTATTAGCCATATTATGTTTATATGATCGGTAGAATGATAATTACTATACTTATTATTCTTATTATTATCAATCTAACTCATATTATTAACCATGTTATGCAGGTATGATCGATAGAACGACAATTACTACACTTATTACTCTTATTATTATCAATGGAACTCATATTATTAGCCATGGTATGCAGATATGATCGATAGAACGACAATTACTATACTTATTACTCTTATTATTATCAATCTAACTCATATTATTAATCATATTATGCAGATATGATCGATAGAACGACAATTACTATACTCATTACTCTTATTGCTATCAATCTAACTCATATTATTAGCCATATTATGCTTATATGATCGATAGAACGACAATTACTATACTTATTTCTCTTATTATTATCAAACTAACTCATATTATTAGCCATATTATGCTTATATGATCGATAGAACGACAATTACTATACTTATTACACTCACTGCTATCAATCTAACTCATATTATTAGCCATATTATGTTTATATGATCGGTAGAATGATAATTACTATACTTATTATTCTTATTATTATCAATCTAACTCATATTATTAATCATATTATGCAGATATGATCGATAGAACGACAATTACTATACTTTTTACTCTTATTATTATCAATCTAACTCATATTATTAGCCATATTATGCTTATATGATCGATAGAACGACAATTACTATACTCATTACTCTTATTATTATCAATCTAACTCATAGTATTAGCCATATTGTGCTTCTATGATCGATAGAACGACAATTACTATACTTATTACTCTTATTATTATCAATGGAACTCATATTATTAGCCATATTGTGCTTATATGATCGATAGAACGACAATTACTATACTTATTACACTCACTGTTATCAATCCACCTCATATTATTAACCATATTATGCAGATATGATCGATAGAACGACAATTACTATACTTTTTACTCTTATTATTATCAATCTAACTCATATTATTAGCCATATTATGCTTATATGATCGATAGAACGACAATTACTATACTCATTACTCTTATTATTATCAATCTAACTCATAGTATTAGCCATATTATGCTTATATGATCGATAGAACGACAATTACTATACTTATTTCTCTTATTATTATCAATCTAACTCATATTATTAGCCATATTATGCTTATATGATCGATAGAACGACAATTACTATACTCATTACTCTTATTATTATCAATCTAACTCATATTATTAGCCATATTATGCTTATATGATCGATAGAACGACAATTACTATACTTATTACACTCACTATTATCAATCTAACTCATATTATTAGCCATATTATGCTTATATGATCGATAGAACGACAATTACTATACATATTACACTCACTGCTATCAATCTAACTCATATTATTAGCCATATTATGCTTATATGATCGATAGAACGACAATTACTATACTTATTACACTCACTATTATCAATCTAACTCATATTATTAACCATGTTATGCAGGTATGATCGATAGAACGACAATTACTACACTTATTACTCTTATTATTATCAATGGAACTCATATTATTAGCCATGGTATGCAGATATGATCGATAGAACGACAATTACTATACTTATTACTCTTATTATTATCAATCTAACTCATATTATTAATCATATTATGCAGATATGATCGATAGAACTACAATTACTATACTCATTACTCTTATTTTTATCAATCTACCTCATATTATTCGCCATATTATGCTTATATGATCGATAGAACGACAATTACTATACTTATTACACTCACTGTTATCAATCTAACTCATATTATTAGCCATATTATGGTTATATGACCGATAGAACGACAATTACTATACTTATTACACTCACTGCTATAAATCTAACTCATATTATTAGCCATATTATGTTTATATGATCGGTAGAATGATAATTACTATACTTATTACTCTTATTATTATCAATCTAACTCATATTATTAACCATGTTATGCAGGTATGATCGATAGAACGACAATTACTACACTTATTACTCTTATTATTATCAATGGAACTCATCTTATTAGCCATGGTATGCAGATATGATCGATAGAACGACAATTACTATACTTATTTCTCTTATTATTATCAAACTAACTCATATTATTAGCCATATTATGCTTATATGATCGATAGAACGACAATTACTATACTTATTACACTCACTGCTATCAATCTAACTCATATTATTAGCCATATTATGCAGATATGATCGATAGAACGACAATTACTATACTTTTTACTCTTATTATTATCAATCTAACTCATATTATTAGCCATATTATGCTTATATGATCGATAGAACGACAATTTCTATACTCATTACTCTTATTATTATCAATCTAACTCATATTATTCGCCATATTATGCTTATATGATCGATAGAACGACAATTACTATACATATTACACTCACTGCTATCAATCTAACTCATATTATTAGCCATATTATGCTTATATGATCGAGAGAACGACAATTACTATACTCATTACTCTTATTGCTATCAATCTAACTCATATTATTAGCCATATTATGCTTATATGATCGATAGAACGACAATTACTATACTTATTTCTCTTATTATTATCAAACTAACTCATATTATTAGCCATATTATGTTTATATGATCGGTAGAATGATAATTACTATACTTATTATTCTTATTATTATCAATGGAACTCATATTATTAGCCATATTGTGCTTATATGATCGATAGAACGACAATTACTATACTTATTACACTCACTGTTATCAATCCACCTCATATTATTAACCATATTATGCAGATATGATCGATAGAACGACTATTACTATACTTTTTACTCTTATTATTATCAATCTAACTCATATTATTAGCCATATTATGCTTATATGATCGATAGAACGACAATTACTATACTTATTACTCTTATTATTATCAATGGAACTCATATTATTAGCCATATTGTGCTTATATGATCGATAGAACGACAATTACTATACTTATTGCACTCACTGTTATCAATCCACCTCATATTATTAACCATATTATGCAGATATGATCGATAGAACGACAATTACTATACTTATTACACTCACTATTATCAATCTAACTCATATTATTAGCCATATTATAGTTATATGACCGATAGAACGACAATTACTATACTTATTACACTCACTATTATCAATCTAACTGAGATTATTAACCATGTTATACTTATATGATCGTTGGGCGACAATTACTGCACTCATTACTCTTATTATTATCAATCTAACTCATATTATTAGCCATATTATGCTTATATGATCGATAGAACGACAATTACTATACTTATTACACTCACTGCTATCCATCTAACTCATATTATTCGCCATATTATGCTTATATGATCGATAGAACGACAATTACTATACTTATTACACTCACTGTTATCAATCTAACTCATATTAATAGCCATATTATGCTTATATGATCGATAGAACGACAATTACTATACTCATTACTCTTATTATTATCAATCTAACTCATATTATTAGCCATATTATGCTTATATGATCGATAGAACGACAATTACTATACTTATTTCTCTTATTATTATCAATGGAACTCATATTATTAGCCATGGTATGCAGATATGATCGATAGAACGACAATTACTATACTTATTACACTCACTGCTATCAATCTAACTCATATTATTAGCCATATTATGCTTATATGATCGATAGAACGACAATTACTATACTTATTACACTCACTATTATCAATCTAACTCATATTATTAACCATGTTATGCAGGTATGATCGATAGAACGACAATTACTACACTTATTACTCTTATTATTATCAATGGAACTCATATTATTAGCCATGGTATGCAGATATGATCGATAGAACGACAATTACTATACTTATTACACTCACTGCTATCAATCTAACTCATATTATTAGCCATATTATGTTTATATGATCGGTAGAATGATAATTACTATACTTATTACTCTTATTATTATCAATCTAACTCATATTATTAACCATGTTATGCAGGTATGATCGATAGAACGACAATTACTACACTTATTACTCTTATTATTATCAATGGAACTCATCTTATTAGCCATGGTATGCAGATATGATCGATAGAACGACAATTACTATACTTATTACTCTTATTATTATCAATCTAACTCATATTATTAATCATATTATGCAGATATGATCGATAGAACGACAATTACTATACTCATTACTCTTATTATTATCAATGGAACTCATATTATTAGCCATATTATGCTTATATGATCGATAGAACGACAATTACTATACTTATTACACTTACTGCTATCAATCTAACTCATATTATTAACCATATTATGTTTATATGATCGGTAGAATGATAATTACTATACTTATTATGCTTATTATTATCAATCTAATTCATATTATTAACCATATTATGCAGATATGATCGATAGAGCGACAATTACTATACTCATTACTCTTATTATTATCAATCTAACTCATATTATTAGCCATATTATGCTTATATGATCGAAATAACGACAATTACTATACTTATTACACTCACTATTATCAATCTAACTCATATTATTAGCCATATTATGGTTATATGACCGATAGAACGACAATTACTATACTTATTACACTCACTATTATCAATCTAACTCATATTATTAGCCATATTATGCTTATATGATCGATAGAACGACAATTACTATACATATTACACTCACTGCTATCAATCTAACTCATATTATTAGCCATATTATGCTTATATGATCGATAGAACGACAATTACTATACTTATTACACTCACTATTATCAATCTAACTCATATTATTAACCATGTTATGCAGGTATGATCGATAGAACGACAATTACTACACTTATTACTCTTATTATTATCAATGGAACTCATATTATTAGCCATGGTATGCAGATATGATCGATAGAACGACAATTACTATACTTATTACTCTTATTATTATCAATCTAACTCATATTATTAATCATATTATGCAGATATGATCGATAGAACTACAATTACTATACTCATTACTCTTATTTTTATCAATCTACCTCATATTATTCGCCATATTATGCTTATATGATCGATAGAACGACAATTACTATACTTATTACACTCACTGTTATCAATCTAACTCATATTATTAGCCATATTATGGTTATATGACCGATAGAACGACAATTACTATACTTATTACACTCACTGCTATAAATCTAACTCATATTATTAGCCATATTATGTTTATATGATCGGTAGAATGATAATTACTATACTTATTACTCTTATTATTATCAATCTAACTCATATTATTAACCATGTTATGCAGGTATGATCGATAGAACGACAATTACTACACTTATTACTCTTATTATTATCAATGGAACTCATCTTATTAGCCATGGTATGCAGATATGATCGATAGAACGACAATTACTATACTTATTTCTCTTATTATTATCAAACTAACTCATATTATTAGCCATATTATGCTTATATGATCGATAGAACGACAATTACTATACTTATTACACTCACTGCTATCAATCTAACTCATATTATTAGCCATATTATGCAGATATGATCGATAGAACGACAATTACTATACTTTTTACTCTTATTATTATCAATCTAACTCATATTATTAGCCATATTATGCTTATATGATCGATAGAACGACAATTTCTATACTCATTACTCTTATTATTATCAATCTAACTCATATTATTCGCCATATTATGCTTATATGATCGATAGAACGACAATTACTATACTTATTTCTCTTATTATTATCAATCTAACTCATATTATTAGCCATATTATGCTTATATGATCGATAGAACGACAATTACTATACTTTTTACACTTACTGCTATCAATCTAACTCATATTATTAACCATATTATGTTTATATGATCGGTAGAATGATAATTACTATACTTATTATTCTTATTATTATCAATCTAATTCATATTATTAACCATATTATGCAGATATGATCGATAGAGCGACAATTACTATACTCATTACTCTTATTATTATCAATCTAACTCATATTATTAGCCATATTATGCTTATATGATCGAAATAACGACAATTACTATACTTATTACACTCACTATTATCAATCTAACTCATATTATTAGCCATATTATGGTTATATGACCGATAGAACGACAATTACTATACTTATTACACTCACTATTATCAATCTAACTCATATTATTAGCCATATTATGCTTATATGATCGATAGAACGACAATTACTATACATATTACACTCACTGCTATCAATCTAACTCATATTATTAGCCATATTATGCTTATATGATCGATAGAACGACAATTACTATACTTATTACACTCACTATTATCAATCTAACTCATATTATTAACCATGTTATGCAGGTATGATCGATAGAACGACAATTACTACACTTATTACTCTTATTATTATCAATGGAACTCATATTATTAGCCATGGTATGCAGATATGATCGATAGAACGACAATTACTATACTTATTACACTCACTGCTATCAATCTAACTCATATTATTAGCCATATTATGTTTATATGATCGGTAGAATGATAATTACTATACTTATTACTCTTATTATTATCAATCTAACTCATATTATTAACCATGTTATGCAGGTATGATCGATAGAACGACAATTACTACACTTATTACTCTTATTATTATCAATGGAACTCATCTTATTAGCCATGGTATGCAGATATGATCGATAGAACGACAATTACTCTACTTATTACTCTTATTATTATCAATCTAACTCATATTATTAATCATATTATGCAGATATGATCGATAGAACGACAATTACTATACTCATTACTCTTATTGCTATCAATCTAACTCATATTATTAGCCATATTATGCTTATATGATCGATAGAACGACAATTACTATACTTATTTCTCTTATTATTATCAAACTAACTCATATTATTAGCCATATTATGCTTATATGATCGATAGAACGACAATTACTATACTTATTACACTCACTGCTATCAATCTAACTCATATTATTAGCCATATTATGCAGATATGATCGATAGAACGACAATTACTATACTTTTTACTCTTATTATTATCAATCTAACTCATATTATTAGCCATATTATGCTTATATGATCGATAGAACGACAATTTCTATACTCATTACTCTTATTTTTATCAATCTACCTCATATTATTCGCCATATTATGCTTATATGATCGATAGAACGACAATTACTATACTTATTACACTCACTGTTATCAATCTAACTCATATTATTAGCCATATTATGCTTATATGATCGATAGAACGACAATTACTATACTTATTACACTCACTGCTATCAATCTAACTCATATTATTAGCCATATTATGTTTATATGATCGGTAGAATGATAATTACTATACTTATTACTCTTATTATTATCAATCTAACTCATATTGTTAATCATATTATGCAGATATGATCGATAGAACTACAATTACTATACTCATTACTCTTATTTTTATCAATCTACCTCATACTATTCGCCACATTATGCTTATATGATCGATAGAACGACAATTACTATACTTATTACACTCACTGTTATCAATCTAACTCATATTATTAGCCATATTATGCTTATATGATCGATAGAACGACAATTACTATACTTATTACACTCACTATTATCAATCTAACTCATATTATTAACCATGTTATGCAGATATGATCGATAGACCGACAATTACTATACTTATTACTCTTATTATTATCAATGGAACTCATATTATTAGCCATGTTATGCTTATATGATCGATAGAACGACAATTACTATACTCATTACTCTTATTATTATCAATCTAACTCATATTATTAGCCATATTATGCTTATATGATCGATAGAACGACAATTACTATACTCATTACTCTTATTATTATCAATCTAACTCATATTATTAGCCATATTATGCTTATATGATCGATAGAACGACAATTACTATACTTATTTCTCTTATTATTATCAAACTAACTCATATTATTAGCCATATTATGCTTATATGATCGATAGAACGACAATTTCTATACTCATTACTCTTATTATTATCAATCTAACTCATATTATTCGCCATATTATGCTTATATGATCGATAGAACGACAATTACTATACTTATTACACTCACTGTTATCAATCTAACTCATATTATTAGCCATATTATGCTTATATGATCGATAGAACGACAATTACTATACTTATTACTCTTATTATTATCAATGGAACTCATATTATTAGCCATATTGTGCTTATATGATCGATAGAACGACAATTACTATACTTACTACACTCACTGTTATCAATCCACCTCATATTATTAACCATATTATGCAGATATGATCGATAGAACGACAATTACTATACTTTTTACTCTTATTATTATCAATCTAACTCATATTATTAGCCATATTATGCTTATATGATCGATAGAACGACAATTACTATACTCATTACTCTTACTGCTATCAATCTAACTCATATTATTAGCCATATTATGCTTATATGATCGATAGAACGACAATTACTATACTTATTACACTCACTGCTATCAATCTAACTCATATTATTAGCCATATTATGTTTATATGATCGGTAGAATGATAATTACTATACTTATTATTCTTATTATTATCAATCTAACTCATATTATTAATCATATTATGCAGATATGATCGATAGAACTACAATTACTATACTCATTACTCTTATTTTTATCAATCTAACTCATATTATTCGCCATATTATGCTTATATGATCGATAGAACGACAATTACTATACTTATTACACTCACTGTTATCAATCTAACTCATATTATTAGCCATATTATGCTTATATGATCGATAGAACGACAATTACTATACTTATTACACTCACTGCTATCAATCTAACTCATATTATTAGCCATATTATGTTTATATGATCGGTAGAATGATAATTACTATACTTATTATTCTTATTATTATCAATCTAACTCATATTATTAATCATATTATGCAGATATGATCGATAGAACTACAATTACTATACTCATTACTCTTATTTTTATCAATCTAACTCATATTATTCGCCATATTATGCTTATATGATCGATAGAACGACAATTACTATACTTATTACACTCACTGTTATCAATCTAACTCATATTATTAGCCATATTATGCTTATATGATCGATAGAACGACAATTACTATACTTATTACTCTTATTATTATCAATGGAACTCATATTATTAGCCATATTGTGCTTCTATGATCGATAGAACGACAATTACTATACTTATTACTCTTATTATTATCAATGGAACTCATATTATTGGCCATAATGTGCTTATATGATCGATAGAACGACAATTACTATACTTATTACACTCACTGTTATCAATCCACCTCATATTATTAACCATATTATGCAGATATGATTGATAGAACGACAATTACTATACTTTTTACTCTTATTATTATCAATCTAACTCATATTATTAGCCATATTATGCTTATATGATCGATAGAACGACAATTTCTATACTCATTACTCTTATTGTTATCAATCTTACTCATATTATTAGCCATATTATGCTTATATGATCGATAGAACGACAATTACTATACTTATTACACTCACTGTTATCAATCCAACTCATATTATTAGCCATATTATGCTTATATGATCGATAGAACGACAATTACTATACTTATTACACTCACTGTTATCAATCTAACTCATATTATTAGCCATATTATGCTTATATGATCGATAGAACGACAATTACTATACTTACTACACTCACTATTATCAATCTAACTCATATTATTAACCATGTTATGCAGATATGATCGATAGAACGACAATTACTATACTTATTACACTCACTGTTATCAATCTAACTCATATTATTAGCCATATTATGCTTATATGATCGATAGAACGACAATTACTATACTTATTACACTCACTGCTCTCAATCTAACTCATATTATTAGCCATATTATGTTTATATGACCGGTAGAATGATAATTACTATACTTATTACTCTTATTATTATCAATCTAACTCATATTGTTAATCATATTATGCAGATATGATCGATAGAACTACAATTACTATACTCATTACTCTTATTTTTATCAATCTACCTCATATTATTCGCCATATTATGCTTATATGATCGATAGAACGACAATTACTATACTTATTACACTCACTGTTATCAATCTAACTCATATTATTAGCCATATTATGCTTATATGATCGATAGAACGACAATTACTATACTTACTACACTCACTATTATCAATCTAACTCATATTATTAACCATGTTATGCAGATATGATCGATAGAACGACAATTACTATACTTATTACACTCACTGTTATCAATCTAACTCATATTATTAGCCATATTATGCTTATATGATCGATAGAACGACAATTACTATACTTATTACACTCACTGTTATCAATCTAACTCATATTATTAGCCATATTATGCTTATATGATCGATAGAACGACAATTACTATACTTATTACACTCACTATTATCAATCTAACTCATATTATTAACCATGTTATGCAGATATGATCGATAGACCGACAATTACTATACTTATTACTCTTATTATTATCAATGGAACTCATATTATTAGCCATGTTATGCTTATATGATCGATAGAACGACAATTACTATACTCATTACTCTTATTATTATCAATCTAACTCATATTATTAGCCATATTATGCTTATATGATCGATAGAACGACAATTACTATACTCATTACTCTTATTATTATCAATCTAACTCATATTATTAGCCATATTATGCTTATATGATCGATAGAACGACAATTACTATACTTATTTCTCTTATTATTATCAATCTAACTCATATTATTAGCCATATTATGCTTATATGATCGATAGAACGACAATTACTATACTTATTACACTTACTGCTATCAATCTAACTCATATTATTAACCATATTATGTTTATATGATCGGTAGAATGATAATTACTATACTTATTATTCTTATTATTATCAATCTAATTCATATTATTAACCATATTATGCAGATATGATCGATAGAGCGACAATTACTATACTCATTACTCTTATTATTATCAATCTAACTCATATTATTAGCCATATTATGCTTATATGATCGAAATAACGACAATTACTATACTTATTACACTCACTATTATCAATCTAACTCATATTATTAGCCATATTATGGTCATATGACCGATAGAACGACAATTACTATACTTATTACACTCACTATTATCAATCTAACTCATATTATTAGCCATATTATGCTTATATGATCGATAGAACGACAATTACTATACATATTACACTCACTGCTATCAATCTAACTCATATTATTAGCCATATTATGCTTATATGATCGATAGAACGACAATTACTATACTTATTACACTCACTATTATCAATCTAACTCATATTATTAACCATGTTATGCAGGTATGATCGATAGAACGACAATTACTACACTTATTACTCTTATTATTATCAATGGAACTCATATTATTAGCCATGGTATGCAGATATGATCGATAGAACGACAATTACTATACTTATTACTCTTATTATTATCAATCTAACTCATATTATTAATCATATTATGCAGATATGATCGATAGAACTACAATTACTATACTCATTACTCTTATTTTTATCAATCTACCTCATATTATTCGCCATATTATGCTTATATGATCGATAGAACGACAATTACTATACTTATTACACTCACTGTTATCAATCTAACTCATATTATTAGCCATATTATGGTTATATGACCGATAGAACGACAATTACTATACTTATTACACTCACTGCTATAAATCTAACTCATATTATTAGCCATATTATGTTTATATGATCGGTAGAATGATAATTACTATACTTATTACTCTTATTATTATCAATCTAACTCATACTATTAACCATGTTATGCAGGTATGATCGATAGAACGACAATTACTACACTTATTACTCTTATTATTATCAATGGAACTCATCTTATTAGCCATGGTATGCAGATATGATCGATAGAACGACAATTACTATACTTATTTCTCTTATTATTATCAAACTAACTCATATTATTAGCCATATTATGCTTATATGATCGATAGAACGACAATTACTATACTTATTACACTCACTGCTATCAATCTAACTCATATTATTAGCCATATTATGCAGATATGATCGATAGAACGACAATTACTATACTTTTTACTCTTATTATTATCAATCTAACTCATATTATTAGCCATATTATGCTTATATGATCGATAGAACGACAATTTCTATACTCATTACTCTTATTATTATCAATCTAACTCATATTATTCGCCATATTATGCTTATATGATCGATAGAACGACAATTACTATACTTATTACACTCACTGTTATCAATCTAACTCATATTATTAGCCATATTATGCTTATATGATCGATAGAACGACAATTACTATACTTATTACTCTTATTATTATCAATGGAACTCATATTATTAGCCATATTGTGCTTATATGATCGATAGAACGACAATTACTATACTTACTACACTCACTGTTATCAATCCACCTCATATTATTAACCATATTATGCAGATATGATCGATAGAACGACAATTACTATACTTTTTACTCTTATTATTATCAATCTAACTCATATTATTAGCCATATTATGCTTATATGATCGATAGAACGACAATTACTATACTCATTACTCTTACTGCTATCAATCTAACTCATATTATTAGCCATATTATGCTTATATGATCGATAGAACGACAATTACTATACTTATTACACTCACTGCTATCAATCTAACTCATATTATTAGCCATATTATGTTTATATGATCGGTAGAATGATAATTACTATACTTATTATTCTTATTATTATCAATCTAACTCATATTATTAATCATATTATGCAGATATGATCGATAGAACTACAATTACTATACTCATTACTCTTATTTTTATCAATCTAACTCATATTATTCGCCATATTATGCTTATATGATCGATAGAACGACAATTACTATACTTATTACACTCACTGTTATCAATCTAACTCATATTATTAGCCATATTATGCTTATATGATCGATAGAACGACAATTACTATACTTATTACTCTTATTATTATCAATGGAACTCATATTATTAGCCATATTGTGCTTCTATGATCGATAGAACGACAATTACTATACTTATTACTCTTATTATTATCAATGGAACTCATATTATTGGCCATATTGTGCTTATATGATCGATAGAACGACAATTACTATACTTATTACACTCACTGTTATCAATCCACCTCATATTATTAACCATATTATGCAGATATGATTGATAGAACGACAATTACTATACTTTTTACTCTTATTATTATCAATCTAACTCATATTATTAGCCATATTATGCTTATATGATCGATAGAACGACAATTTCTATACTCATTACTCTTATTGTTATCAATCTTACTCATATTATTAGCCATATTATGCTTATATGATCGATAGAACGACAATTACTATACTTATTACACTCACTGTTATCAATCCAACTCATATTATTAGCCATATTATGCTTGTATGATCGATAGAACGACAATTACTATACTCATTACTCTTATTATTATCAATCTAACTCATATTATTAGCCATATTATGCTTATATGATCGATAGAACGACAATTACTATACTTATTACACTCACTGCTATCAATCTAACTCATTTTATTCGCCATATTATGCTTATATGATCGATAGAACGACAATTACTATACTTATTACACTCACTGTTATCAATCTAACTCATATTAATAGCCATATTATGCTTATATGATCGATAGAACGACAATTGCTATACTTATTTCTCTTATTATTATCAATCTAACTCATATTATTAGCCATATTATGCTTATATGATCGATAGAACGACAATTACTATACTTATTACACTCACTGCTCTCAATCTAACTCATATTATTAGCCATATTATGTTTATATGATCGGTAGAATGATAATTTCTATACTTATTACTCTTATTATTATCAATCTAACTCATATTGTTAATCATATTATGCA